>NW_010110606.1:12687-19277 GCF_000699245.1 Pterocles gutturalis
GATGAAGTGTTCAGTTGTGCTCACACTCCCATGCTCTCTCTTACTTACAGAAGATAACAGCTGCTTTCTGTGTTGACCTGGTTTTTAAAGTGTGTGAACAAGTGGACGGGGTTTTCCCCTTTATCACCCAGCTCCACCCCTTCCACTGGCTTTTGTTATTTCTACCTACAAAGATAGTCGCCTTGGTTCTGAACCCACTATAACTGAGATAAACTACTTAGGGGTAAAGAGAAGATTATTTTTCTTGGTCCACTGGAAGCATTTAATTCTGATTCCCTGAGCACAGAAGGGATCAGGCTAAGCTGTTGTCTCTGTTCTTCATCTTAGTTCTCTTTTGATTTTTATTTTCAAAGCCTTCCTACAGCTAAGTGCATTGTAAAGGCTTAGGATTCCAGTAAGTGCTGTACAAACTGCTTTGCTGTATACTTTGCCGTGTTCAAGGTGCCTGCTAAATCATCACTAGATGACACGTGACACCATGGCATACTGGGAGGATTGTGTCTCCATACTGGGAAGAGACGGAGAGAAAACAAAGGGCCGATGTTATTGATACTTACAACTGCCTGAGCAGAGGATATAGAGAAAATGGAGCCTCGTGATGTGCCTGAGCACTTCTCAGAGGTACATGGTAATAAGATGACAGGCAGATGGCACATGTTTGAATATGGGAAACTCTTATTAGAGGCTATGGTCGATTGACCTTGGCTGGCTGCCATTTACCCACCCAGCTGCTATCTTGCTCCCTCCATTCAGTGGGACAGGGGAGAAAACAAGGTGAAAAAGCTCATGGGTTGACATGAAGACAGGAGCATTGCTTACAGTTACTGTCATAGGCAAAGCAGACTTGACTTGGGGAAGATTTTTTTAATGGCAAATTAAAATAGATTTGGAGGGTGAGAAGCAGACAAAAAAATAAAACAGCTTATCCCCTTCATTTTTTCCAAGGCTCAGTTTCGCTCCTTTATTCCCAACCTCCTTCCTTCTGCCCAGCAGCACAAGGGCATAGGGAATGGGGGGGTTACAGTCAGTTCATAACAGTTCCTCTCTGCTTCACCTTCCTCCTCACACTTTTCCCCTGCTCCAGCATGGCTCCTTCCCCAGGCTGCAGTCCTTCAGGATAAACCTAGTCTAGGATGGTGTCGTGGTTTGACCCCAACCAGTAATCAGGACCACACAGCTGCTTGCTCACTCCCACTTCCCCCTGGTGGGATGGGGAAGGGGAAGCAGAAGAACTAAAGTGAGGAAACTTGTGGGTTGAGGGGAAGACAGTTCATTAGTACAGCAAAGGAAGAAATAATAATAACATGCTAAATGAGTGATGCACAGTGCAAGTGCTCACCACCCACCAACCACCGCCCTGACAGTCCTGAGCAGCAGTCAGTCCCTGCCTCCCAGCCACCTCCTCTCAGTTTATGTACTGAGCATGACTTCATACGGTATAGAATATCCCTTTGGCCAGTTTGGATCAGTTGTCCTGGCTGTGCTCCCTCCCAGCTTCTTGTGCACCTCCTCACTGGCAGAGCATGAGAAGCTGAAAATTCCTTGAGTTAGTGTAAGCCCTACTTAGCAACAACTAAAACGTCAGTGTGTTATCAACATTATTTTCATATTAAATCCAAAACAGCACTCTACCAGCTACTAGGAAGAAAATTAACTCTATCTCAGCTGAACCCAGGGCACGTGGGTCCTCTATGGACCACATTTCTTTCAGGGCATGTCCGCCTGGTCTGCTGTGGAGTCCTCCAGAGGCTACAGTGTGGATATCTGCTCTGGCGTGGACCACTCCATGAGCTGCAGGACGATACCTGCTCCTGGCCCCCTCTGTGGGCTGCAGGGAGATCCTTGCAATGCCTTTCCTTTCAATTATGCAGCTAGAGGGGAGGTATCTGTGCCTGAACGGACTCCAAACTGCTGTTTACAAGGAAGGGAAGATTGTGTTAAATGTTAGTGACCAGCCATGGAATAGCAGGTGTCTGGTACCACTGGGCTTTCCTAGTGGTGGAGAGAGAGACGTTGGATACAGGGAGTGGGAGTTAGCCTGCGTTAGAGCTGATTTATAGGGAGAGGCTGGAACCAAATCTTTCTCTTTTTACAGTTTATTATATTTCTGTGGTTCTTAAAAGATTTCTGGCAAGTGGAACAGGGTTGAACTGTGTAGAAGTGGAAAATTTTCATTCCATTTCTGAGAAACATGCCAGGTGATTAAGATATAAAGTAATTTGTGGAAGAAATGAAGAACATAGTCTAGTCTGGAATGTGAGTGTGGAAAATTTATTTTTATTATAATAAGTAACAACAGATGATTTATGTCCTAATAGGAAAAGCAGGCATAACTGGATTGTCACAATTTACATGTCTGCAGTCAAAATCTGAGAAGGTGAGACAGCTGCTGCACAGCAGAAGTATGGAAAATAGCAATGTACTATTATTTTTAAATTTAACATTTAAATGTAAATTTAAGATGGATCTTGAAATGCTGGTGGATACCATTTGAAAATGGACAAATAAAACTTAGTCATGAAATTGTATGAGAAAGCAGTGAGTTCCAGGATCACCAGGGCTGGGGAGAAGGAGCAGAGAACTGGGCAGAAAACATGTGGTAGCTAGGAGCTCGTAGAAGAGACAGTTAAGCAGATGCAGAAAAGAGCTAGTAAGTCATTACTGAGCAGGAAGGGGTGTGGGGGAGTGTTGCCGTAGCTGAGGACAGAGCAGGAGACAATTTCAGTGAACTTAAGGAAAACAAACCATGAACAAATGTGTTAGAATAAACCAAACATCATTCTGTCTTGAAGAAGAGTAAGAATGAGGATCTGGGGAACTCCTGTCTGGTCAGCCTCACCTTGATCCCCTGGAAGGTGATGGAGCAAACTGTATTAAGGACAAGAAGGTGATCAAGGGTAGTCAGTGTGGATTTGTGCCTTTCCAACCTGATAGCCTTCTACAAGGAGATGATTCACTTGGTGGATGAGGGAAGAGCAGTGGACATTGTTTATCTTGACTTCAGCAAGGTCTCCTATAGCATCCTCACTGACAAACTGATGAAGCACAGACTAGGTAAGTGGACTGAAAGCTGGGTGAACTGATGGGCTCAAAGGCTTGTAATCAGTGGCATAAAGTGCACCCAGAGGGCAGTTACTAGTGGTATACCCCAGGGGTCAGTACTGGAGCCAGTATTGGTAAGCATCTGTATTAATGAGCTGCATGACAGGACAGAGCGCACCCTCAGCAAGTTTGCTGGGGATACAAAACAGGGTGGACTGGCTGATACACCAGATGGTCCCCATCCAGAGGGCCCTGGATACACTGGAGAAATGAAGTTCAGCAGAGGGAAATGTGATGTCCTTCATCTGGGGAAGAATAACCCCGTATACCACTACAGACTGGTGGCCAACTGGCTGGGAAGCAGTTCTACAGTAGAAGGATCTGGGCTGCTCTTGGGAAAGAAGTTGTGTGTGAGGCAGCAATGTGCCCTTGCAGCAGAGAAGGAGCATGCCCTAGGAAGAGCACTGCCAATGGGTCAAGGAGGGTGATTAGTCCCCTCAGCTCAACACTGATGAGATCCCATCACAGAATGACAGTAGTTGAGGTTGGCAGGCACCACTGAAGATCATCTAGTCCGCCCCCCTGCTCAAGCAGAGTCAGCTAGAACTGATTTCTCAGGGCTGTGTCCGCTGAGGTGTTGAAAATCTCCAAGACCGAAGACTCCACCACCTCTCTGGGCAACCTGCTCCAGTGTTCAAACACCTGTGCAGTAAAACTGCTTTCTTGGGTTCAGACAGAATCTGTGGTGTCTCAGTTTGTGCCCATTGCCTCTTGTCTTCATACTGGACACCCCTGGGAAGAGTCAGGCTCCCTCTTCTTCACACCCTCCCATCAGCTATTCATAAACATTGATAAGATGTTCCTGAGATGACTTCGTGTTTTCTTGGGCAGAGGGTGGTGGGCGCTCCTGCAGTATCCAAGCACTTGCTCCTGGGTCTGCTTTTGTTTTAAGGAATACAGCTGTCGAACGTGGCAATCCAGAGTGACCAACAGATGGGAGATCTTCAGTTTGCTGCTTTTATCATATAATAGTTTTGAAACACTCAGCTTTTAAACCTCTATTAGTTCAATTTTTATAAATGTAATGATTTTGAAGCTTTCTGAAAGATAGATGCACCTGTGTTCTGCTGAACTCTTAGATAGAGAAAAACATTGTGCACAGGGACTGATTCCTGAGCAGAAGTGTTTAGAAGGTCACTTCTTCCCAGATAACCTTCAATTTGGGGGTTATTGGCAGAACTCCCACTATGGAGGGGATGTTTAATTCTGATCCATTGCTCATGTTGACAAATGCAGGTTTCTCTTCCACCTACCTGGGACTGGATTCTCAGGGTGAAAGACTTTCACAGTGGCCAGCAGCTTAGTATTTATTTCCAGGCAGACAGTGTATCGTTTGTCTTATACCGACTTAAATATCTTTAAGGGCACAATATGAGAGATTAATCATAAGCAAATGTCATCACCCTTTACTTTGTGGGGATGGGATCCCTGCCTGGGATCTTTCAGCGGTGCTTTGGTATAAACAAATGAACTCCATCACTTTCTGTACTGTGGCACCAGCTACAGGAATCGTGGATAGAGTAAATCATGGACACATCATCTTGCAAAGGTCTGGGCTTTGTGTGTCACCGAAAAGCTCACGTTCTGTTGAGTCAGGGGAAATACAAGTGTGATATTTGACTTCCTGCAACTGCATTGAATGGAATGTGATTTTCTTGAGTTTCACTTGGGCCCATAAGCGGATTATTGCAGCTCTGTATTTCCCTGAGACTTTGCGGCTGGATGGTGGTGCTGGTGGGACCTGGGGAGCTGCGGCTGTGTGGACAGGTCTGGAGAGCAAACAGAAAAACTACAGGGGAAGCTAAACTAAGCAGAAGTAGAAGCTGGAGAGCCAGCTTTGAATAGACAATACTGTTTGTTAGTACTGCACTTTTCCTTTGAAGAGTTACAACAAGAAGAGCAAGTGTGCAGTGTTGTAGGGCTGTTCACTATTTATTGGCCCCAGTGTCGCTCTTCTAAAAAAAAATCCGTGTTTTTAGCTTTACTTCTGTATAGGCTCATTAAGAGCCTCTACTGTCTTGCAGTACGTCTGTGTGTGCTCGCTAATGAATTCTGGATTGTTTTAATTCAAGTCTTAAGAAATGAAATCTTTATTTTTCACCTCTAGAGAGCGAACTCGAGCTACTTTCAAAAAAACCACCAGGGCAAAACTCCCAGGAAGCCTTTGCTGAATGCTTTGGGTTTGAACTGAAGTGTCTGATCTTTTAAAGACCTCATCTCATGGTCTCATAATACCAAGGCAATTTTTACTTTTGTCGATAATTAATTTGCTTTGCTTCATATAATCCCTAGAGACTGATACGGTGCCACGCCAGCATTGAGCCTCTCACTGAAGAGCCCCGAGAGAAGAGATGCACGTGTCCTGACAGTGAAACAGAATACACTCAGAATTGCTACTTAAAATTTGGCTAATTTCAGGTACATTATGGGATTTTAATATTCTATAAGTGGATTATTTGACTCCACTGTTTACTATTTCTGTTGATTTTACCAAATATTAAATGAAAGGATTCTTAGGAATCACGGGCTTTTTCCATCAAAGCAAAAGTCTTAAACTTTCAACCTCCTGTACCTTCTCCTTTTGCAATATGCAACCCTGCTTCACACCCACGGGAACACAGGGAAAAACACAGGGTGATCCTGCGGCTGAAGGCTATAAAACATTGTCACAGGCCTTTTTTTAGCTTTTTAAAATAGATTTGTGGCATTTTTGATGTATGAAAATATTCCAGTAGTTCCTGAGTTGTCAAGTTTTCCTTCCACAACAAACTTAGATTTTAAGTTAAATATTCCAAATGTAAAGTTTTGATAGCCCTGCTTGCTCCCTGGTCTTGTTCTGCTCTGTCCTGTCGCCTTGGTTGCATCTCTCCGCCGTGGGTCGTTGTGTGCTCCCTCCCGAGTCTCTTAGTTCTTTGTCCTTCTGCTATTCCGACATTCCCATCTTGCCTTTGCTCGCTCTTTTACATTCTTCCGCTGCTCCCTTCCCTTCTTCCTCTTGGATTTATGAACTGCCACTCTACCAGAGGCTGTAGTTTTGAATGCTTTCATGCTGCTGAGCAATATTCTTCCTCTCTTCTCAGCAGCCTGGTTTTCTTAGAAGTATTCAGTATTTGCCGTCCCCACTTGGCTGCCCCAAATTCAGATGCATCCTTGTCTTTGTCCCCCAAAGCTAAACAACGATCTAACTTGACAAATTTGCTCGTGTGGAAGTTTGTAGACATTAGCAAAACTATTTGTTGTACAATACTGTTTTGGAATTGGTTATATTTCGGACTGTACTTGTTGACTGTGTTGTTACAAGAGACTTGTAACCTGCTTGTAAGTGCTCATCTGACCTGGGTCGGGTGCTGGAGCATGCGACTGCAGCAGTTGTCAATGCTCCAAAGCATCGGGAGGCAAAGTGTACACTGACCAATTATTTGATCAGTCTACTCATTATGTTCCATTGATGAAGGGTCTGGAAAAATTAAATTATAAAATTAAAAAAA
>NW_010110607.1:0-14430 GCF_000699245.1 Pterocles gutturalis
ATATATATATTTGTCATAGGTCTATAAGATCCATCTGTTCCTCCTACCCTAAGGAATGGCTAATGTCATCGCTTCAGTTTTCATTAGGACGTTTGCTGGTTTTGTAAATATCTGGGCAGCAAAGCTTCCCTTTTAATATCCAGTAAGTATAAACACTAGCTGTCTAGCACACCAACAAAAACGCTCATTTTTTTTTTCTTCAGAAGTACACTTTTTCATTATTGCAAGTTTACAATTTTAAATTAAATATTTTTTTTTCAGACTTACAAATTAATTATATTTTTTTTCTTTTTTTTTTTCCAAAAAGAAGTTTAGGCACAAATGCATTGTCCCACAGTGTGGAGAAGATTGCCATTCAGTCTCTAGGCTGCGCACTGACAGCTCGGAACATACTGTGTTAGACATTCTGCGTGATATGTGAAAGAGAGTCGTCCCTCAAGTTGCACTTTTTGTTTGTGGTATTTTTTTTTGTTGTTGTTGTTTGTTTTTTTCTTTCTTTCTCGGTTTTAATAATCGGGAATGCTGAAATCTCTTGCGTCTGTGATTCTTAACTACTCAGACTTGTCTTATATTACAAAAAAAAGGGGTTAAGGAGAAGTGTTTATGTGTGTTTAAGATAATACAGCTGTTAAGGAAGTGGTCTCTTGCTTAAATGAAGAAATGTGGCAACTTGGACCTGCAGAAGAAGTAAAAAATCTCGTCAGTCAAGGTGAGCTGAGCGTGCATCCCTATCCCCTCCTCCAGCAACCCTGCATCCCAAAAATCCATTTATAGGGGTGGGTCGGCACATCCACCCCACGGTGTGCCCTGGGATGGGGGGAACCCCTCGGGGTGCAGGGCAGAAGGCTCCCAGGGCAGGGCTGAGAGCAAACTTGCCTTTTTTTTTTTTACATCTGTCCCATGTGGTTGGAGCCATCTCCCATCCCAGGGTGGGGTCCTGCCAGGGAAAGCGGAGGAGGATCCGAAGAGACTTTTTCTTCTTCCCTTCTTTTCAGACACGCTGCTTTCGGGTTCAGGTTTCTTTCTGTTGGTTTGAAGCAAAAAAAAGGCAATTTCAAATACTCACATTTTTATACCAGATCAGTTCATCAGATGGGCACTTAAAATAATGATTAATCATCAGTTCCTTGCTTCAGGAATTCTGTGGGATGAAGCGGAGGATGCAGCTCGCTCAGCTTGAGCCCTGAGACACAGCATCGCTCCAGAGACACGCTCTACAAACACCTCCCTGCTCGTGCTCTGTGAAGGAGCAGCCAAGCTTAATATTGAATTTGGATTTTGCTAAAAAACGTAAAAATGTTCCTGAGGCCGTCGAGGGCATCCGCCAGCATCCCCACTGCTGGAGTCGTGGGGCAACACGAGCATCCCTGGGCTGGCTCTGGATACCAAGGGTTGGGATGGAGCCCAGGAGGGATGGATGGAGCCTAGGAGGGACGGATGGAGCCCAGGAGGGATGGATGGAGTCCTGGAGGGATGGAAGGAGCCTGGGAGGGATGGAAGGAACCCGGGAGGGATGGAAGGAGCCTGGGAGGGATGGAAGGAACCCGGGAGGGATGGATGGAGCCTGGGAGGGATGAAAGGAGCCCCGTTGGCACACTGACCTCTGACTTGCTGCTCTAAGCTGAGGATGACGGCCACAGCCTGGTGTAAGATCAGGAGCTTGGTCTGGGGCTTGTCGCTCTTCAGGTGGAGCTGCACCATCCGGCCCAACTCCTTGAAAGCCTCGTTGATGTCGCGGACGCGCAGGCGCTCCCGGGCATTGTTGGCCATTCTCCTTTCTTTTTCCCTCTCGGCTTTCTGCTCGGGTGTCAGGTCTTCGTCGTCGTTATTGCTGGGAAACAAAAGGAAAACGTCATTTTCTAATGATGTGGGAAACAAGCGGTGCAAAGATTGGCAACTGGCTTTATCCAAAACAAAGGCTACAAGTCATGAACAGACACCTTCTGAGTGATTCTTATCTGGTGTTATTCTTATTTTTGCTGTTACTCTTTATTTTTTTGCTGTCACCCTTATTTGTTGTTATTCTTATTTGCCACCAAACCTGTGCAAAATTCAGTCCCCTGAAATTTTATACTGAGTGTA
The DNA here is from genome assembly GCF_000699245.1 of Pterocles gutturalis. Taxonomy (NCBI): domain Eukaryota; kingdom Metazoa; phylum Chordata; class Aves; order Pterocliformes; family Pteroclidae; genus Pterocles; species Pterocles gutturalis. The sequence continues at coordinate 2,083 of NW_010110607.1, forward strand.
AAATTTGGTTTGTAACGAAGCTTCACAATCTGCAGGGCAGAACTTCTGATATTTAAAAGCAATAAAAACACAGATTTGGGTTTTTTTTTTTTTTCAGCAACACATTTTATCACAGACAACACCACAACATTTTAAATCATGGCAAATCACTACCAGTCACCTCCAGCCCCCAAGGACAGGCTGGTGGCTCCTTTCTCTGCTCCCACTTTCCATCTTTGGGTTCACCCCAGGAGCTAGGAGCTTGTCCCCAACCAGTGAGGGGACCTGTCCCCCAACACCAGGGCTGGCACCCAGGTCTTATGGGCTTCCAAGCCTGAAAGAGAGCCAAGCATTTATTTACATGCTTCCCTTTCAGCAGAGCATCAACTGGGTTTTGGAAGAAACTTTCTCCACTCCTGAAGGGGAGGACCTGCCATGTATGGGCCATGGGGCACCGGAACGCCCACGGGCAAAGAGCCCCGGGAGTAATTGATGGCTGTGAACTTCTGCATCCTTTCTGCAACAAAACTGCTTTCTACCCAGAGAAAAATGATGATTTTAAATTGAAATGCATCCACCGGTGAGTCACCGGCACTCTGTAATTTGAATTGGTTATGCAAATGGAGAAATACATTTCCAGCAGCCCTAAACAAGGCAGATTTAGGCATATAACCACACATCAGGAGTAACCTTTTAAAGCTGCAAGCACGTTAAAAGCAAAAAATGTTAGCCTACAAAAGCTTCAAAGCACACATAAATATGCATAAGCGGCAGCGTATTTGTTGAATTAACAAGAACCGCGATCACCTCACATCAGCACCAAGGTGCTTTCTTCCTTCCGTATCATAACTGCACATGAAAGCCTCACTCTACCTACGGTTACTTCAGCACATTTATTTAGAGAAAATCCTCACTGTCATGTATTTTCTCCGGTCGTAAGAGACGTGAACGTAATTAATGTTTGAGGTCCAAGTCTCAGCAGCACAGTGGCTCAGATGCTCCTCACCTCAGCTCGGATTTTAGACAGAGACCCAGGCGGGGAAGGAGAAAAGGCAGAAGGATGCTGCCATTCGGTCTTTAATAAAATCCCCTGCACCAAGCGGGGCTGTGCCTGGGTTTCAGCTTTATTGGGATTTTTGCTGCATTGCTTGGGATTCAGCTGATGCCACCCAAAACCCAGCTACAATTTCACTAATACTTCCCAAAAATGTATAAAGAATATGCCAAACAAGAGAAGCAAAGACCTTTAAACCCTCTGCTTAAACCTAGGGAGCCCTGGTGATGTACAGAGATTGAGAAATGGGGATTAAATTGAGAAATTTGGGAATGACGAATGTATTTCAGAGGTAAAAGACAAGCACACAGTTTGTTAATTCGGACGCAGGTGTGACCAGCTCTTAGGCACATTTTTGGAAGAGGTGACAATCCATACTGTATTCCCATTTGCAAGCACAGGCAGTGAGGAATCACAGCCCAATTCATCCATTTTAGCATTAACGCAATTTCTGTATATTGTGGAGAACTTGCTCAGTGTCCAATTGTCCCAATTTGAGGACATCCTGGAGTACGGGTACCAGCAAGGCGCTGGATACTGCCAGAACAGCCACAACACTCCACCTAGGCTGGGGTTTTACCTGCCAGGAAAAAAACCTCACGGTTTCCTCCTGTTCTGTTCACTTCATCGAAATCCAGTAAAGGAATTAAATGAAGCGACACTATTATATACTGTTACCTAGATCTTGACCTAGTAATTGATTTGATATCCTTCTTGTCATCCTCTAGTTTCTTGTCCTCAGAAGACTTGGTGTCCTGGAGGTTTTCGTCTCCCTCGTCGTCGGATTTGATTTCGGAGCTGCCTGAAGAGACACTCTGCCCTTGCAGTCCGGTCGGCATGCCTGTGAGAAAACACATGCTCTTGGGCTGTGTCCCCTGTCCCCAAGCCAAGGGGGACCATTAGACCCCATGCAGAGCCAGGAGTGGGGGTGGTAGCTCCTGGAAATGGGGTTCAGTTGGGGCTTTGGGGGCTATAGCTCTGCCTTTGGGAGCAGAGGAGGGTTCAGTCTACAAACCATCAGCTCAGTGGCTCTGGAGCAGCCCAGAACCCCAGGGAGCTGGTGTATGCACCCGCCTGGACCCTGAGCATCCTTCTGCAAGCACAGACTTGGGGAGAGACTGAGACTTTGAACTCCTTGAGCAAATTTGATTCTTACGTCTGAAGGAGTTCTGCACACTCACTGGCTGTTAGTAGACAATGTTACTATTTTACAAAACGGATAGAGAGCTTGTGGTCTTCGAGGCTTTGACCTTTTCTATGATCTTGCCCAGGCCCATGGAAAGGGGGCACAGGATGCCAAGCTGCTACTCCTGCTCTTCAATCCCTACAGAACTTTGCCTTCAACTTAAAAAAAACCTTCAGTGTCCCATTCTTGAAATAATCAAAATACTTGGCTGCAATGAATGAGCAGGACTTTGTAAGGCATCGTGATAGTTTAGGCTCTTTCTGACACACTTTAATGGCAAGATGGGCTGCCACCAGGAATAAGGACAAAGCCCGATGTCCTCCGGGTTTGGTTAGCTCCAGGGCTGCTCTGCAACAACCCTGCAGAGGTCTGGGCTGTGCCCTGCGCTATCTTTCGGCCGCCCCCATCCCCAGGACCAGCCACGCAGACCCCTCATCCCTCCAGCCCAGGTCACCACCGTCCTGGCCGCGTGTTTGGGGACACTGTGTCACGGGATGTCCCCGGCAGGAGGTACTCACCCCTGTAGGGGTCCTGGGGCGGGTTCAGATCCGGGGAGGTGGCGGACTGGACGGGCAGCTGCGGGACGGGGACCTGGTTTGGCACGAGCGAGTGGCTCCCGCGGAGGCTGACCCCGTCCTCGCGGTGTGCTCCAACCTGCCGGGGAGGAGAGAGACGCAGGTGAGGCTGTGCAGGACTGGACAGCCACAGAGCCCCCCGTCCTGGGGACCCCCAGAGAGGGACGGGGACGGTAAGCCACCGCGTTGGGTGGCGTTTCACTAGAGGGCGCAGACGGCACGTACAGCCGCACCGCGCACACCGTGCACACCGGGTACACTGGTGACATCGTACACCCTGCACACCGTGCACATGGTGCACACCAGGTACATCGTACACCGTGCACACTGTCGACACTGTGCACATTGTACACATTGTATACACCGTGTGCATCATAAACCATGCACCCCGTGCACAGCCTAGTATACCACACACACTCTGCACATCGCCCGGAAGGATGCTGCACCACATGCCTCGTGACAAAACACGTCCAAGCACAGCTCAGGCAGGTAAAACGTCAAATTGTCTCCCAGGGTGCTGCAGCCGAGCGCGCCGATTCCTCCCCATCTGTCTTCTATCATGTCCGCCAACAGATCTGACAATTATCTTAATGCCCATATGCTTAATTGTGGGCTTCTCAATTCCCCCATTGCTATCGGAAATCCTGCAGGAATTTCAATTTGGCATCCAGCTTTCATTTCGGGGGATCGGCTCTGCAGCCCTGCCATTTTTCTCCCCGTAATGCCAGCTCAGCCTCTGACAGCAGGAGCTGCAGAGGCTCCCCCCAACCATCCCAACGTGTCACCCGCCTTTCCAACTTGAGAAGCGCCATCCAAGTGAGCGCTCGCTGTATTTCATTAACCACCCAGTCCCAAACCCAACAGGGCACCATCCCTGCCAACACTGTGACTCCAGGTAATGCACTGATCAAGGTTTTATTAAACACTCCGGTGATGCCATCATCATCATCGTTCAGTAAAGGATGGACATCCAAAGGGACAGATGGACAACACAGCGTTCTCCTCCTCCAGTGCAGGCATCCCCTAACACTCGAGGGAGAGGGGGGATAAACACGGCGGTAAATCACTCTTTATTCTCAAAAAAGTCAGTACTGGGGCAGATAAGAAGATGGAGGGATGTTTCTAATCAGACATACAAGATAATATGGGATAATTGTTAACAGCAAGTCGAGACCGCAGCAAGAAAGATAAAAGGGAATCCTGCCAAGGGGAACTTGAGAAAATCTTTGACTGCTAGACGAAATGCAAATAACCGAAAGCAAGTGTAAAATAGCAGAGACAAAAAAACTCTCCTTTCTGAGATATTTTAAGTTTTAAAACATGTGATACTAAGGAAAGACTGGGACCAGCGTTATGGGGTTTTAAGAGAGAACGAATTGTTACAGGGTGCTTGGAGCAGTCCTGATTCCTGAAACCTCAGCAGGGAAAATGCAGTGACATCCCAATGACATCCTTTTGAAGAGGAAAAGTAATTTTTCCTCACACCTATGAAAGAAAAGGTCTAGCGTCTGTCCTTCTCCATACCTAGCTGGAAGTGACCTGGGGCCACCCAACCTTGCCTGGAGCTCGATCTGACCCCAAAGCTGTCCCCCCTTGAGCAGGGATTTCACCCCCGCCATCTCTACCAGTCCCCTCCCCTCTACATTTTTCTGCAATTCTATGGAATACCAAAACCATTTAGTTTTGAGATTGACAAAGACAAAGAAGCAGATGACGCCACTTCTGGTTGGCAACCAACCACCACCCTTCGAGCAGCGCTCCCAAGAGCCGCTGTGAGCTGGGAAGGAGCTTTGACAGATCCCACATCGTGCTCTGGGTCCCTTCCTTCTCCTGTAAGCCCCCCGGGGCTCTGTCCATGGCTTGTGCAGACAGACAGAGACAGGAGCATCCCTGGACCAGCCCACCTCCTGCCCCAGACCTCCTCTATCACGGGGCTGCAGGAGATGCGTCCAGTTGGGTGGTCCAGCTGGAAGAGGGACAACGTGGCTACCTTGGCTATTTGTCTAAATCATCGAAAGCTAATGATTTGGAGGATTTTTTAAACTGAAGTCTTGGATTCAGATGCAAAAAAAAAAAAAAAAAAAAAGATGCCATGAAGTCACCACCACTTTATTGCTGGCATACTGATACAAAGTTCCATTTACATTGTTAAAATTGGTTCCAATAAACAACATTTCCTCATGTTCCTTCTCCTTGAGGTTCTCAAGAGATCTGGAAGGTAACCACCTCTGTCATGTCTCACAACTGAATGATAAAACAGACCAATCCTTTTCTTCTCTTTTACAACCCACTACGTTGCTTCTTGAGATTTGCAGCTTTTTCTCCTGCCAATTGCCAAATTCCAGGCTTGCTGAGTGAGCAAGCCCAACCTATGGTCATCCCTACATGAAAGAAAGACCACTGCTTATCCAGTGTGACTGCCTTGGAGCCCATTCCTCCCTCTCTCTGGGGATACTCCCAAACACCGACACTTCTGAACACTATGACTACACAAACCATCACCTCCCAACAGCTTTTCCACATCATGTTTTCCTGAATAATTTATCTCTCCAGTTTCAACCGCTTGCAAGAAGATGCAGGCAGCTCCATCACTTTGTTATCCACACAGAGGGAATTATCCGAGACACAGAAAGACTCCAGTTCTATAGTAAAACAAAACTAACCCACACCAAACTGTCCCACGAGCAGAAAAGCTGGTTTCTGGCAGCGCTGTGCTTTCCACCACACTGCTGCATCTCCCCCACCCATGGGATGCTCCGTCCCACATGGGTACCCACATGACCGCTTTCACACTCCAGACCTCAGATGTCCCCTAAACCAGGCTGGACATTTATTTTTCTCCTTTTAAACACCATCAGCTGCTTTCAGCAGGAAATCCCAGGACCTCCAAGACCATGGTGCCAAATGCAGCTGAAACCCACCGTCTGCCAGGGGATTCAGGGATGCGACCTGCTGAAATAAAGCCCGTCCCTGGAGGGGTTCAAGGCCAGGCTGGATGAGGCTTTGAGCAACCTGGGCTGGTGGGAGGTGACCCTGCCCATGGCAGGGGGTGGGACTGGATGGGCTTTAGGGTCCCTTCCAACCCAAACCATTCTGGGATTCTATACAAGGCGTTGGGGACCAAAAGCATCAATGCCTGTGAGTCCAGGGCGTGGGTAGCTCCCAGCACTGCCAGGGACATAAAAGACGCTGCATATTGTGCTTCCCCCTCCCTGCGCAGCCAGCAGCGCCGCCGGTTTGTCTGTTGTACAAACAAGAGCTCTTCCTTGAGGTGGAGAGCAGACAGGAATCGTTCTCCCCCGCCCCGGGAGCGTAGATTATAAATACTACTTATCTTTGGAGAATCAAACTCACTTTGAAGTTCTATTAATATTTTATTTATTTCCATCTCTCTAAACAGCTCCCCACTGCAGCACTCCGCAGATCAGAGTGGGGAAAAAAAAACCAAAAACAACAAAGAACAAATCCTAAAATGTGCATGGGAGGTATGAGCAAGCTCTGCTGTTGTGCAAATCTCTGCCTCAACTTTCCCTCTGTAATCACCATCCAGGCACACAGGTACCTACTCACATGTGAGCTACGGTCTGCTTGAGATGGTTCAGCCAAAGGGTAAAGCCATGAAAAGCCCCATTCCTCTGGGTTTTTTTGGCTATTAAGGTCTCTTTGGAGGCACACATGGACTAGGCATGAAAAACTGGACAGACGATGCCTGAATTCAAACTTGCATTAGTTTTTTTAAAGTAGAAAAACTCAAGAAACCTCAAAAGCTGGAAGAAGGCCAGACCTCATCTTCTCTTACCTTTGCAGTTTCATTTTTATATATGGTAATAGGGGCTGAGTACGTCCGTCAGGTTTTTCTGGTTAAGCTGGTCTGTCCGTATCCCAGACTAGCTGCACTATCTCTACACTCATCATGAATGGGATGCTGCTTCAAAAAAATACCTGGAAATTAATTCTTGAACACTCAGCATTTCATGATGGGGGTGCATAACTGTAATTAACCCAGATAAAGAACATGATGCTGGGATGCTGGAAAAGAATTCACAGTTTCACCTTTGCTCCATGATGTGGATTTTTTGAGAAAAAGTAACTAGTCTGCTAAGATGCTTGTTCCATCAGTGTCAAGAGGTACTGCACTGAATTTGTCAGCTATTGGCAGTCTAGGAGGAACAGGGGTCTGGGAGGGACCACGGGTCCAGGAGGAAAGGGATCCAGGAAGAAAGGGATCCAGGAGGAATGGGGGTCCAAGAGGAATGGCATCCAGGAGGAACAGGGGTCCAGGACGAATGGGGGTCCAGGAGGAATGGGATCCAGGAGGAACAGGGTTCCAAAAAGAAAGGGGTCCAGGAGGAAGGGGGGTCCAGGTGCAAAGAGATCCAGGAGGAAAAGGGTCCAGGAGGAAAGGGATCGAGGAGGAAGGGGGTCCAGGAGGAAAGGGATCCAGGAGGAACAGGGTCAAGGAGGAAGGGGGTCCACGAGAAAAGGGACCCAGGAGGAAAAGGGTCCAGGAGGAAAGGGATCCAGGAAGAATGGAGTCCACGAGGAAAGGGACCCAGGAGGAATGGGGTCCAGGAAGACAGGGACCCAGGAGGAAGGGGGACCCAGGAAGAATGGGGATCCAGAAGGGAAGAGATTCAGGAGGGAAGAGATCCAAGAGGAACCAGGATACCAAGAGGAATGGGATCCAGGAGGAACAGGAGGTCCAGGCCACCAGCTGGCACTCCGCATCACCCACCTGTGTGCTGCAGCACCCACAGGCTCACCCACCACTATGGACAGCCCGGGAAGGTGCTCAGTTTTCAGAAAACATCAAGAGAAACCTGTCTGTGTTTCAGACCCCTACTGACATGGAAAACTGTCCTGGTGCCTCTGGAATGCATGTTCCCCGTGAAATCCCAACTGCACCAGACAGCACTGCGCTTCGTTTTTCATCACCTCCGATTCTATGCCACACATACGATGGAACCGTTATCCTCCAGAGCACGGAAACCTCCTGCCTGACCCAGCAGTGAATTCCAAGCAGTTCTAAGAACAAAGGAAAAACTACCACCCATAGGCTGGATCACAGCTTTGGGCTACGGATAGGGAGAGATTATTCCCAACTCACCAACATCACCAACAAGCCCAACGAGCAACGTGCTTTGTCCTTTTAAAACTGATGCCCTTGTGTTATCCCATTAGATAAATAAAAACACGCGTCAGCGGAGTCGTAAGGTGATGCGTGTTAACATGTGTTCAATATTGTCAGAATTTATAAGTCTGACAGAAAGCAGATTTGTGCAAAGCCCTTATAAACCTCTACGGCTGTATTAAAAAGGGAACGGCACAGGGCACTCCGACACAAAATGGTCTCTCACTGTACGTGTGTATTATTGGGCCAAATTATTCACTCTTATTTAACTGCACCGAACTCTTTCATCTCCATGCTATACAATAATAGTTTCCATATGACTGGTGGCTCAGCTATAAATAAGATCAAAAGCAAAAGAAAGGATTTAATAAAATAAAAAAAAAAAAAGAGAAGACATTAAGAGTGGCATTAAATCAGGAAAAAAAAGCACAGTTCACATTTTTTTTTTCTAACAGAAAAATTTGTCCATTTTTCTAACAGAAAAAAAAAAAAAGTAGCGCTAAGCACCAAGCAGCTTGCCAAGTATCTTACGAAAGGGCTGTTTGCGAGCCAGTCGTATGCAAAAGTCATTTCGACAGAGCTGAAAAGTGGCAAAGCCGGACTTTGCTGTGGAAAGGAAGCTGAAGAAGAAGATGATGGTGAAAAAGCACAAGTGCCACGTCTCCAGGAGAGGCTGGGACACTTCCAGCCCCCTCCTTCCAGGTCTCCCACGCTTCACCGGTTCTGCTTTCCCACTGTGGGGGAGAATTTTGGTATTTTAAGGGAAATCAACCAGTTGTGACCTATTATGGAGAGGAGAAAGTTGCCACCAGAGGGAAGTCACCGAAGTCATCCCTGTGATTTTTTTACAGCAGAGATGATTGTTCATTTAAGTATTGGCTAAATCCACAGATATAACGAGTCCTAAAGTATAGGATAAAGAATATTAACTCTTCTTCACCCAACAGCCAGGGAGGGAGGGGAAGAAACCATGTGGGAAGCAAGTCCTCCTGCCTGGATGTTTTATTTGGGTAAAATAAATATTTGGGATGCTTTAGTTGGTTCCAGATGATGGGGGTCCCCCATCCAGAGCATCAGGTAGCTGTCCCCCCCATCACCTTGACCCTCGGATGCGGCACCCAGCATCTCTCCAAATGCATGGTGGCCGTTCCCCATCGCAGGCAGCAAAACCCAGGAACCCAAAACTGAGGGGGTTGTACGCACGAGCCTAATTAGCTGGTTAGGAAATGAATGGAGGCATTGTGCGGGGACAACGCTTTGCCAGGAAAGGTGTCGTTTAAATGTTGGTTGGTGGTTTCTCTCCTGGTCAAAAATGGAAGTTTATAGCTGCGAAATAATTTAAAAATATGATAAAGGCAGTAATTGCGTGGCATGAGGAATGTCAGCCAATTAGGCAGAAAATGGTGCCTCTTATGTCAGACTTTGTTCCAATAAGGTCATTCTGTCCAGTTTTTTTTTTTTTAGTTTATATTATACCCGCTAACTAAAAAACACAGACCAGCAAAGCAAACCACAGGCACAGCAGCTACAACCGCACTAAAAAATGAAGAAGAGGAAAAGACAGCGAGACAAACCAGCAAAAGCCAAACTTTGTCTTTTAAATAATGCCAAGTTGCTCGACTCTTTTTGTTTATGTACAAGTGACATAACCGAATTACTTCATGAGCTGCTACTTTAATTCCTAGGGGTGGAAAATTCCATAAGTTAATTTAATGTGGATGTAAAAAAAAAATAAAAAATACAGGCGAACACACTCTCTTCCTGTGGGCCCTCATGTGAAGCATGCAGGCTGGCTGATGGGCTTCTAAGGGCTACCTTAAAAATAATGTGCACCAGTGTCTGGGTTATAAGGATTTTAATCAATACTTGCATTGCTACAGAAGGAACACATGTTTTCTATGATTCCCGTGCAAAAGCGAGCATTTTGCTGTTTTCTACAACTCAATGTGAAACGTTACGATACAACCCCTCCCCAATCCACAGAACCTCTGGAATAACAGGAACTGCGGAAAGCCAGGAAATTCACAGCTAACGCCGAAAATACACGCTTAGCTCATGCCCTTGAGAGACGGAGACGGGCAGATTAAATCAACCTAAACACCAGGGTCTCATCTTGACATGCAACTCTTAAAACTTGCAGACTCTTATTGAGACAGAAGCATTATTGGAGGGCACACCAGAGGGAAGCTGAGCACCAGCCAGGGGATGCCGGGAACATGGGAGGGATGCTGGGCACACTGAAAGGAAGCTGGGCATGGCAGAGGGATGTTGGGTACCAGCCAGAGGATGCTGGGCACACTGGAGGGATGCTGGGTATGGCAGAGGGACGCTGGGTACCAGGCAGGAGATTCTGGGCACCCCAGAGAGATGCTGGGCACACCGGAGGGATGCTGGGCACCGGCCAGGGGATGCCGGGAACGTGGGAGGGATGTTGGGCACACTGGAGGGAAGCTGGGCATGGCAGAGGCATGCTCGGTACCAGCTGGGGGATGCTGAGTACCCCAAAGGGATGCTGGACACACTGGAGGGATGCTGAGCACGGCAGAGGGATGCTGGGTACCAGCCGGGGAATGCTGGGTGGGTGCAGAGGAGCGGGCGGCTCTGCCGGGCTTCCACTGCTAAACCAGTTTGCTGCTAAACTGGTATGAAACACACCGTGTTTGTAACCGGTGTGAATTAGCGCGTGCCGATTTGCTCACGGCACAGGGGAAATTAGAAACAGGGACATCAGCAAATTCCAGGGGCCTGCTAAAAATCCGTAAATGCTTAAACACTCTCCTTTACCGGGCCACTCATAAAAAAAAAACCCAAAAAACAAAAACCAAACCAAACGAGGGAATGTAAAATAAGAAATCCCTTTTAAGACAGGCTGCTAGAGCAAAGCCTTCTCTCCGCTCCCAGCCACGCAGCTGTAAACCTGGCTGCCGTCCACCAAAACCGGAGCTCTCCGTTCCCAGTTCCAGCAGCATCCGACCCATCTCCGCCTTGTTTTGGTCTGGGGAGAAAAATCACACATCTGCTGCGCGAGGGAGAGCGCGGGCAGGGAGAACAGGCAGGGAATGAAGGCAGGGAAAACGGGCAGGGAAAACGGGCGAGGAGCATGGGCAGGGAGCGCGGAGGGGTGCGGTGGGCACAGCCGCTTCCACCAGCGCTCTCGACAAGTTTCTGGTCCATACCTCCCACTGCTACTTTATTTACTGCAGCTGGCCGGCCTTTTATAGCCTGTTTCATGTATTAAAATTCAAATGTGGAAAACATTACCAGTATCCTCCTTGATTTTATTTTTTTTTTTTTTTAAATTTTTTTTTTTTCCCTTCCCCACCCCCCCTTCAACTTCCTTTTCAGCGTGGAATGTATCAAATGGTCAAAGGCTAAACTTCAGACTGACTCGACTCAAAAACTATTTCCTTTGTTCTTCATGTTCTCACTTCCAAATTCATACCAGTTTTCCAAAAGCAAACGAGCGGGCCCGACTCTTTCACCCAAGTTACGGTTTCAGACAGTGAGTAATGCTTCTGGGGACCGCGGCAGGCTCGGGGTTTGCAGGGAAACAGCCCCCTTTCTCTCTCCCAAAGCATCCCAACCTTCCTGCTCCGGTACCTTGCTCTGACCATTAGCAAAAGTCCACCTCAAACGAGCCAGACCCCATCCCTTGGCATTTCTCCTAAAAAACCAACTGCCACCATATTCCTAAAAATATTAAAGAATTTTTAGATGCGAAACGCCGGCACTTCCATTTCTCATTGTTGCTGATTTTTTTTTAATTATTTTTATTCTGTTTTAGTCTAACTTCACCTACATCTGGTATTTAAGCAAGGAGTGAATATTTCTGGAACAAACTGTCTCTGAAGCGATGCCCTGGGTGCATGTTGCATCGGTTTAACATATGCAAAGCGAACAAAGCTACAAAAATTAAACCCCTTTTTCTCTTGATTGAGAGCAGATACGCAGAAACGGTTGCAAGTCACAGATCTGGCTTTTAATAAAGCCAGATTTCTTCATTAAAAGCAGTATTGTTGAAACACTGGAGGAAAAAATAGCTTTGTACAAACCCAAATCTTAGATTATATGTATCCCAAGTGTATTTAACATATTACCTGAGGCCAAGCTAAATTACAATCTAGAGTTTCCTTTTGTGAATTCTCAGCAATTGCCACAGAGAGCAAAACAATGTCTGGTTCATGCTAATTTTATTGGGGAAAGGGAGAGGAGATGGATTTAACTGAGCTGCTGAAAAAGCATCTTTTTACCTCTCAGAGCCTTTTGCCAGACTATTTTCAGTTAACACTTCATGGTTTGTTTTTTTATTTTTTTTTTTTTAATCTGCAAATGGCGCAGCCTTTAATGATATTTTACCCACGACAGGGCCACTTTTAGTAACATTTAATTTAATGAGGAGCAGAGCCCGGCACAAAGCTGCGCC
>NW_010110607.1:14468-24843 GCF_000699245.1 Pterocles gutturalis
CTCCTGATTTTCCTTTCTCAGGTGCCTAATTCCAACAACTGATGTTACATTTTAATAACTTGAAGGAACAGAAACTATGGGCAAATATTTAGCTGAGGGCACCATATGTGGCCAAGTCTGAAGAGGAGAACTGGTTGGTCAAGGATGGGCATCCCCGGCGCCCACCAGACCAGGGAATGCAGTAATTATTAAATAATTGGACATCAGAAGAAGCTCCTTCCTTCCCTGAGCAGTTGCCTCACACTCAGACATCAAAGTTTTTCTTTCTTTCTTTCCTTCTTTCTTTCTTTCTTTTTTCTTCCCTTGCAAAAAAAAAAAAAAAAAAAAAAAAAAGGAGGAATCCTGTCTGAACCCTGTCAAATCAACTTCTAAATGTTTGGATTTTCCATATGATGTCTAATCCTATTTGGAATGCTTCTGAACATTTGGCCTTGATTACATCTTGGAGCAATGAACTTCACAGGTCATTGTGCGTCGAATAAAAAGTATTTTTTTTCATCAGGTTCACTTGAATGTCCCCTTGTTCTTTAATTATAAGGCAGGATGAATAGGAGAGCGAGATTTACCTTCTCTATGCTGCCCATTATTCCACGTACCTCTATTATGTCTCCTCTTATTCATCTCTTTCCTAAACACAATCGCCACAATCTGTTCAACCTCCCTTCACATGAAAACCCTCCCGTGCTTGCCACCATTCCCGCTGTTTGTCCCCAAACTCCTCCTCATTCCAGTGGACTTTTGGGAAAGAGGAAAACCAAAACAGAGACAGCTCCAGGGAAGGTATATACATATATATATGTATATATATATATACACACATGAATATATACCCCAGGCATATTCTGCCACTCCATGAGTTTTGGTGTCCTTTCTCATATTTTTCTCTTTTCATTTCAACAGGTTGTTGGTCTTGTTTTTCCAGATTCTAGCCCGCTGAGGAGAAATTTCCATGCGCCTCCAATGGAGGCACATGCTCTCCTCCCTATATGTATATGGCTAATTGAAATTCCTTTGTCTAATCTGCCCTGCTGTGCCCTTAGCGTGTGGGATGAGCCGGGGATCAAGCCTAGTCCTTCCCAGCGCCGCGCTGCACCCGACTGGCCACGGATCTGTCAGGTCCCTTTCTCTTGACACATATTTCCCCCTCCCTGTCTTAATTAACCCAAATAGCTTGAACCATCTGAAAACACTGCCAGATAATTCCTCGTTCCCTTCCTCCGTTCCATGTGTGAATAAGCAACTCTATTTCTGGAGCGAAATTTGGAAGTAGAAAGGCGGATGCCTTTTAATCCCACTGAAGGTTGCACTAGTTCGGCTCTGCACGTGCACAACTTTACCCCTTCCCTGTCAAGAATTGTCATTTCCCAGCTCCTACAGGACTGTTTTTTGTTTTTGTTTTTTTTTTGTTAACTTCTGCTCAGGGACTTTAAGACTTCTGCAGACCCACACGCGTTGTGTCAGATGGTTTTCCTTATATTTTTTCTGACATATTAAAAAGAAAAAGATGGAAGAGACATGCTTTTCCTTTGCAACTGCAAAATATTTCCTTTGCAAAGAGCAAGATGTCTGTCCCAGAGATCTAAGTGGTGCATGCACGGCGAATTACAGACCTGGTCCCCCAGGCTTTGGTGACACACCACGTACCCGGGCAGCAGCGATGATCGGGGGGCTCAGCAACACGTGCATGAGCTCGTGAGCCCAAGGAGGGTCTGCAGAGCTGGGCTGCTGTGCTCCAGCTATTTTCTGTTTGAGAATGTCTACTTCCCATTGGAAAAGGGTCAAGTAACCCAGGGTGGAACACCCGCTGCAGCGAGCATATACAGCTCAAACTCTAACCTTCTCCCCCCAACCTTAAGCACAGCATCAACTCTCATTCCTTCAACCTCCCCCAGCCCTGGACACCAAAACCACTTCTGACCCTAAAACCTGCACCCAGCTCCCCAAGCAAGCGGCGGGTCCCGCGTGAAACGCAACGCTACCGACACCTTCTTGAAAGCAAAAGAAAGTATTTCAGGACCTGGGCAGGGGCAGTAAATTTATGTTCACCTGGCCTGGAAAAGAAAGAATAAATGAACCCAAGGGGTTCATACCCCCTCGTGCCCCCTGCCACGCATGTGCACACCCCCACAATCTGCACCTCTGTGCAAGCAGCAAAAACTGGGGATGTGCATCTGGTCCCTGATGTGCATCCATGCCAACCAGCCCAGGAAAGGCATAGGAGATCCCAACCTCGCTGCTGCTATGCTGGCATCTGCCTGTCCCACAGCTGTGGGGCTGTTGTGCCCCATCCACCCACCACCATGCCTGCTGGTGACCCATGCGCTCAGCCAGCCCGAGCGTCATTGAAGGGATGGTTAATGGGGCTGGATGCCAAGCCAAGCAGCTTGGTACCAGCAAGAAGAGCCATGCCAGATGGGCACGACGCGCAACAGAACAGGACCATCACCCCATCCATGAACACACACACATCCATCCATATCACCTCCAAGATGCTGCAAACCCTTGCAGACCCTTACACCCATCCACCCCTTCCTTCCCATCCCCAAGCTCTTGAAGTCGGTTGGATTTTCCCCTTGGCTTACCATGAGTGAGTGCCGGTTGGCAGAGAGCAGCCCGGTGCCGTAGCCGGAGCCCAGCCCGGCCATGGCTCCGACGTCCCTATCAAGCCATGCATGGCGGCGTGACCCCCGGGCATGGCGGTGGCAGGTCCCACTGCATGGTTGCGTAGCACGTGGATGGCATCGTCCAGTCTCTCCAGGCGGTCCTCGATGCGGCTTTGCTGTTGGAGTGCGGGAAATAAAAGTGGGAAGAGCATCAGCAGGAGCGTAGGGCTGCTGCCACCGGTGTGTGTGGGGCGCGTGGGGGCACGGTCACTGACAGCCAGTCCTTCCTTCTCAACCCCTGGGTGGCTTTTTTGTTGGTTCTGGATTTTTTTTTTTTTTTTTTGCAAGGAGTGGTTTTGTTTGCCTAGGGCCACGTTTAGAGTAGCGTTGCGGGGAAGGAGAGAGCATGGTTAACACGAGTACAGCTTTGATTTTCATGGGCAAAACAGGTTCAATGATTCCTCATGAACATAATCATTACAGTACATACGTTGCCCTCTATGTCTTTGAAAAGTTTTAGTGATACTTAAAAAAAAAAATAATAAAAATTAAAAAGAAGTAGAAGTAAAGAAACAAATATAGCTCTGACTTCAACTGGGCTTTTTTTCCTCCCCCCATCTAATGCCAGGATCACACACAAAGAGAGAAACTACCATCTCCTCCAGCCCCTTGCTGCTAAGTAGATTTATTCCCTACAGGTACACATCCTCAAATCACTTTTTATCACTGAAAAAAAAGATACTCTTCCCTATTTGAGCACCTTACAGCTGGGGAGCAATGCGGCAACAACCAGCAGCTGGGGTGGTCCCGAGGTGCAGGGCTGCTCTGACCCCCCCATTGGGGTCCCTACAACCAAGCAGCCAAGAAGGATAAGCCCTTGCCTCCCACTTCTCCATCCTCATCCCCAGCCCCAGGGAGAGCCTCAAGAGCCCCAACCACCCCTTCCCCCAGTTCACCATGCTCCTGCTAAGCCAAAAAATAGCCCCCCAAGGCTTGGAGGGGGGAAAACGACAACCTCGAGGCTTCAGCCCACCTCTTGCACAGACTGGGACCTGTATCTGTGTGCCATGCTCCAGAACAACCCACTGTGGAGCCCCCAGAGACCCCCTGCACCCCCCGTGCTGGTCACCCCAGCCCCGCTGCTGCCCTCAGCTATCCCCAGCACAACCCTGGGCACCTGAAGTCTTTGCTCGTTAATAAAATAAGGAATTGGGAAGCTCAACAGGACAGCCCCTGAGAACTGGGGAACTGGAGCTGCAGAAATAATTAGACGTAGCTTATGGATCTCTGCAGCAAATCTCTTAACCAACCCATCGCTCTTCACAAACCAAAGCAAGTGAAAAACCTCCAGAAGACAGAGAGCCCAGAAAATGTCACAGTCAATCAGGGGAAGCATTTCTGCATCAGGGCAGAAAAACCAGTCCATGCTAATTCCTGACTCCAGCAAGCTTCTAACAAAGCCAACAGGACGGCTGTATCGCCTCGGACCTGGAGGTTAAACACTGGGTCGTCGGGAATTACCTGATTGCTTTTTTTCTTTAATGAACCTTTTAAGTTCCAGCACTATTTATTTTACACCCAAAATTCACACTGATTAGTAAAACCCTCTAGAATGCCAACCAAGACCAACAACCAATGGAGAAGAGCAAGACAGGGGATATGGGACAGTCTACGGCCCTTCTCAGTCCCAACATGCTTTTGGCCAACTCTTACTTCATCTTTCCCTTCGGAAAGGTATCAGATCTTACCGACACCCTTTAACCCCCTGACACACAAGCGTTTAGGACCAGCTCAGCCTGGCAAGCTCAGCTGCTGGCTTTTCCCGGGGAGGGGGCTCCTGAGCATCACTGCCGCACCAGCCATGGTCCATGGGACCAATGGATGCTCCGTCCTGCATGACCGCCACCATGGCTTCCTACTCCTGTTTCCTCTTCCATCTCTTCCATCTGCCTGCTCATCCTCCCCTTTTTTTTGCAGTCCTCATTCCACTCTTCATTATATTTCAACACTGCATCCCCTATCCGACAGGAGACCCTGACCAGGAGCATCTCAACCCGCATCACGTAGCTAGAGGACGGGGCGCCCATGATAGGAATTTTGAGTTGGGAAAAATCAAGTCCGAGGGCATACAGAGGTCAACTAACGAAATGAAAACCTGTGTGAGAAGAATGGATGAGAAATGGAAAGAACAGCAAGTAAAATACTGAGGCAGAGGAGGTCACCAGACAAAACATACCAAAGAGTGTAAGGGACCTTCATAATTGGGAGATGATGACGCTTGACCTCCATTTCTAGACCAAACAGCTGTGCCTGCTAATAGTAAAATTGGAATTACCATTAGAACTGTGCAAACAAAAATGTCTTTCAAACTTTTTTGGACAGTTTTGTAGACATGTAAATGCCGTATTCCAGATAGACTATAGAGCAGACATATGGAGAAATTCCAAAATACACACGGATGAAAAAAAAAAAAAAATTAAAAAAAATGAGGTATTTTGTAGCAGAGCACGTAGATGCAGGCCACAAAGTTCCCCCAGGCTGCTCCTCCGTATAGAGGGCTGCATTCATTCAGCAGCCGGCGCTCCGAGAGGCTCCGTGAGAAGGAAACGTGTCAGTGGTGGAAGGAGAAGCGGTGCTGCCGTGGGGTGCTGGGGGCGTGGGACCCCCGTGCCAGCCCCACACGGAGCAGCCCCTTCTCCTAACCTTGCTTCAGGACACGCTCAGTGCCACTGATTACGTCATTCCACCATCAAATTTACAAAATCTTAAAAAAAAAATTAAAAAAAAGCAGTCAGTAGTAGCACTGCACACACCATTCACGTAGAGGCTGATAAGGTTTGTGCTCTCTTTGGGCAGATTATTTGGTTTGGCCCTGGTGAGAGCACCAAGGGTCCGACTGAAAACCTTCTGGTTTGTATCTGCTGCTCTACATCTGTTCCTGCTGCTGCATGGAGAAAAGGGCTCCTGGTCTCCAGCAGCATTTTCTAAGGAAAAATTTGCTCCTGTGAAAGAGGCGAAGCAAACGGGGGGGGGGGGGGGGGGAGGGGTAAAGGGTTTTTTCAGATATTTTCCTGACAGCTTTTATATATATTGCACAAATTTATAATGTTCTTTTGAATGGGTGATCTTCCGAATGATCTCATAAAGTGGGGTTAAGAATTTGAGATGGAAATATTAGGATGTTAATCTCAATGTCTAGATTGAGTGGCATATACTTGGACTGAGACAGGCCAGGGTGGAACTCATGGCAATTATTTTTTAGGCTCTCACAGTTACGATTTTTTTTTTTTTTTCTCCAAAAGTCAAAATTATGTCAGTTCTAATTAAAACTTAACTCTTCCCTTTTCTGGTCCACATGGAGCTTTTAGCTCAGGTTTTGCTACAGCCCTGAATGGAGCAATGAGCAGCAATCTTTACTTTTGAAATAATTTTTAACTAGCCATTGATATCCTTGAGGGAAAGCATCTTGCACGCTAAACATTTTCACCTTATTTATTTCACTTTAACTTCTTATTTAAATGCTTACACTCCTTATTTTTATTTATTTTGACACTCCGTTCTCCCTATTTACCCAGCAGAGCCTGCAGAAAGCCATGCAGCCCAAACCACCACAGGATTTTCCTCTCCGGCTTGGTACAAAGTCATTTTCTGGGGTATGGGGACCCCCCCAAGGACAGGACCCTCTGTCCCCATCCCCTGCTAGGGGTGGCTCTGTGGAGACATTTGTTGCCTGGATGTCCCTGTGCTGTTCCATGCTCCGTCATAGCAGGGGAGCAAGATGGAGGTAGACCTGGTGTCCCCCTGGACCTCATCCTGCGGGTCCTGCCAGCTAGCCCAAGCTTTTCTCCACCCTTTCTTCCCAAAGAGTTTTGTCACTGCAGAGACCTGCAAGGGCTCTGTTCCCAAGGCTGGGGCATCATTTCGGGAGCTCCTTCCACCTATGTCCCTTGAAGAGGAGGGATGGAGCTCACCTCCGCAGGCACTGCCATGGAATCCCAGCGGCATCAGCTGCCATTTGGGATTCCCGATGAGGTTACCAGGGCCCAGGGCTCATGCACAAAGAAGAGGAGAGCGGGCTCATTGGTTCTGTGTGATACAGACCTCTTCCCAAAGGGGAGGGGAGCCAGGAGCCCATCCCCAAGGCGTTGGTGTGTGCTGCGTGGGAGGAGAAGCCTAACGCTCTATCTGGAACATCTCAAGGTTTAAGAAATGGGAATTATGCTCAGACAGATGTTTAAAGCAGTTGATGCTCATGAGAACTACCCTGGGCCTCTGGATCACTTCAGCTTAGGCTTTTATTGGTAAAGTGGCTCTAGTTAAAATAGTTATTATAAATAATTATAATAAAGTATAAAATGAATCAACTGGATTCACAGGGGCTCAGTTTGGCTGGAAATACATTTTACGGATCAAACAGGCTTCTGCTTGAGCCCCAGGAGGAACGTCCAAGGAGATGGACCTGGCACGGCCACCCTGGAGCGAGGCTGCCACGAGGGCTTGGGTGTCCTTGCATGGGGACATGGTCCTGCACAGGGCAGGAGTCCTCCTGCAGACCCCGAGGGCACTGCAAGGCACCGCAATAGGAATGCACAAAAACAAAAACTGCTTTTCTGCAAATGCATCCATAAAAACACGTTTTTTCTGCAAATGCATCCATCAAAACACTGCTTTTCTGCAAATGCACCCGCCTGGGAGCTGCAAGGACCTTCTCTCTGCACTGGGAACACAGCGTGTGGGCCACCTCTCTGCTCATCTCCGAGGGAGCGGCGGCCACCTGCACGTGCTGCACGGGGACCGGCTGGATGCACATGGCACACCTGGTACCACAGGAGCTCATTTAGGCATCTCCTACCAAAAAAATAATGCTGAAACGTTCAGTAAAATAGAATTGTAACAACAATACCTGAGAGAGAAGGGGGAGAACCAACAGGAGTTGAAGGATTTGATGAAAAGCTGTTGTTGGTGTGATCTGGAGAATAGATCTTTAAAAGATGATACAGAATTAATCTAAAGCCATCACAAACTGATGCAGAAAGAAATATGGAGTTCTTATGCATTCAGTTCATTTAAATGAAAGCAGGACAGGTTAAAAAAAGCCTCTTATTCAAATATTGATATTTTTTATAAAGACAAAACTGTATTAGATGCAGGAAGCTAGACAACAGACCCCTTTTGATGGGAACAGACACTAGCCAATTAAGTGATGCTTTCGGATTGTCACACGGATCTGCTACGGTAGGTAGACACATTTTCATCGCATAGACTACTTTACGAATGAGAGTCATTGAACGAGGCCTTAAAGCACGCCTGAAAATTGCTTTTTCGTTCTGCTGAAATCCCTTAACGGCCAAAAATAAAGCAAAGGGAGCAGAGCACATTAAACTCTGGCACGGCGGGGAATCCGCAGCAGCAAACTCCCAACTCTACTCATCTGCTGCTCTGGAGAGAAAGCTCCCGCGTACCCCCCCCGGGGCCGGGCGAGGTGTCACCGCCCCGCGGCGTCCCCGCTCGTCATCTGTGCCATTTGTCAGGGCACCACTTCAAAGTGGATTCTGTACTGTATCGGTTATTTCAGGCAAACTAAGAGTCTGACTTTTCGTCTTTTTTGTGTTTTTTTTTCAATGAAGCATTGTAGAATATGCAAAAAAAAAAAAAAATTAACTCTCATGAGAACTCAATGGAACCCACTCTGCCCAGAAAATAACTCTAGTGGTCCGTATTAAAAGCCAGCCCGTGCCAACCGGTACCGCAGTGATAGATGGGGCACAGCAGCGTTTCCACCTGCTTCGAGACGGAAAAACTGCCGTGCCCCAGCTACCGCGGTAAGAGGTGGTGGCTGCTGACCTTAACAGCAACCACAGTCACTGAATAGGTGGGAACTGCCATGAAAAAGACAAAATCGACCGGCAAATTCAAAAGGAATCCTATTTTGCGGGTGGGTCGGTAGCGCAGAAGTCATCCTGCGGCTGGGTTCTGTGCAGCCCTCCCTCGCCCGAGGAAACGCGGTGGGTGATGGACCAACAGACACGGCTCCAGTCAATGGCACTGGGACAAAGCTTCCCCTCTTTCTATTCTACCATAAAATTAAGTCTAAAACTTTTTCAATGCCGTTTTGCCCTGCTGGTTCAATATTTCGGTTGGCAGTAACCCCATGCGGGTGACCTCATCTCTCCCGTGTGCTGTTTGTTCATCTTCGTTAAACTCCAGGCGTCCCATTCTGATTCAAGTTCACACTTTCAAAACGGTAAATGTGTATTCCAAAGTAAATATTTCCTTACAGAGGCAAGGGCTTTCCCCAGCGCATCACCAGTCTGCGAGCTGCCTGCCGCCCCGCTTCCTCTGTTTGCTGAAAAACAAAAAGATTCCATGTAAAAACAGACAGTAAGACAACACAGATTACTATTCCTGGTCCACTTACTCATAATTTAATGCTAATTACATAAAACTAATCATTAATTACCATTAATTTGTTTGCTGAGGTAGATATCAAACACATTCATGCTCCATTTTTGCAGAAAAAAAAAACCCAGCATGTCAAGCTTATAAAAAAATATATTTGATAACAGTTGGCCATAAGGCTTTACTTTTTCTACATGAAAAGCTTCTAACAGTAGAAGATGCTCAAAGATCTGGAAAACACGCAAGCACACAACTAGGCAAGCTGGGGAAGGGATTTTGTTTTCTCCTCATTCACCCGGTGACCCCGGTCCTTTGTACACTTTTCCAATGCATGTTTTAAAGATTTCATAGAATTTCATAAGGACGTTTTCCCAAGTGTTCCTTCTGACTTTGCTGGAACATCTTGTGAGCATTTAATGAAATTATTTTTCACCGTCTCTCAGGTGATGGGGTTGCAGCTTTTATTTAAGAAGTTTAGGGAAGAAGAATCATGGTGTAGCAAGCCAGCAGTTTCTCACGCTCAGGTGATGGGGTTGAAAACTTCTTTGCAGGAGAAACCAAAGGAAAGAAAGATCAGGGTGAAACATCCCACCAGTTTGAGCATCTGTATGTCCATGTACAAACCAGTGATCATGACTCTCACCGTCCCCCACCAAGACCCTCCGCAGGCTCCACACCATGAGCCTACGGGATGGGTAAAGGACTCAGGGACCAAACTGCCCATGTTTGTACCACAAAGCACAAGAACACGAACTTTTTTGATCATTAAAAAGTCATATTAAAGAGCCTGCTCCAAGTTTCAGCCCACCGTTACACAGTTACACATTCACACCTCCTCCAGCCTCCCCACCCTGAAAGCATTTATTTCATTCCCTGTCTCTGTTTAGCTTTTCCATCCCTCGCCCCTTTCATCCTGCCTTACTTGCTGAGCAGTTACCGCATCTCTGTGGTCAGAGGTATCCTGGTTATTGGAGGTTATTGATCCTCCAGCCTGCCTGAGCCTGACATTCCTACCAGCTGCTTCAGCAGAGAAAACTCAAGGAATGGCACAAACCAGCATTTTCCTTCTATTCCTCATGTACAACACATATGTTATCAAATTTAAGAAATGCAGCCTCTTTACATTTAACCTGACTGTAGAACTCGGACGTTTCAACATTTCTCCTACAGCATCCTCTGCTGGAAAGGCTTCAAGGTCTATGGGTGTCCCAGGGGATGTTGGATGAACTTGTACAGTAAATCTTTGCTGACTCCTTTTTCCCCCCTTTTCTTAGTTAAACTTCTATTATTGTGTACTTGAAAATGTGCTCATCTGCCAAAGACAGCTTATTTGTGATCTCAGTTTGAAATTAGGCATCAAGATGTAGAAAGAC
>NW_010110608.1:0-2847 GCF_000699245.1 Pterocles gutturalis
CTGGCTCAGGTGCTCCGATCACCTGCTGCTTGCGGGATCGGGAAAGCAGCCGCTGAAGATCGAGGGGGACTTTTGGTTTACTCAGATGCCAAGAGACAATTTTGGTTCCCCAAAAGCCAAGGAAACAAAGCTGTCAGGCTTTAACGGTAGCTTGTCTCCCTCCTGCAGCATGTTTATGGGCAAACACGCTGCAGATCAGCCCAGGCAGACAGCAGCAGGTGAGGCCAAATACCAATCATTACTAATTGATGGCGAGCGTGGCTGTGGGTAGGCAATGCTGTCTAACGGATGAAGCACTGTTACAGGACCCAAGGACCGGCTCCGTTTCCAGTGCTGCCACGGGCCAGTGCCTGTCCTGTTCCCCGCGGCACGGCGTCCCTGGCCCACGCCGGCACGTGCCGAATGTGCCGAATGTGCTGGTGCCCGCATGGTTTGCTCATGGCACGGAGTAAGGCTGCTCTGGGCATTACCCCCCGCAGAGACGGGCTCTGGGTTACTGCTTTCCAGGGGATTTGTTTCTGGCAGTAGCATCATTCCTAAAAACACCAGTATGTGTTTCCAAAGTGTCGTGGTGTCTCCATGTCATCGCCCCGCTGTCCATCAGCATCCATCCATCCTTCCCCCCACCCTGCCCGGCACCTCCCCGCATGCTGCTAGTGCACAGGGCGATGGCAAATCCTCCAGAGCTGTGTCAGCCCCATCGCCAGCCCGCTTCTCTGTAGCTCCCATGTCACCTCCTGCTGGTGCCAGCCGGGTTTGCCTCCTCCCAGGTGCAGTGTTTCATGGACACGTGCGGTGCCCACAGCTCCCCCCCTGCATGGCAGCTCCATCCCTGTGCGCTCAGGTCCCACCACGCAGGTGGCTCCGACGCACGCCACCGCACGACTGCAGGCATCACCTGAGCGTGCCCAGCGGAGCAGGAGCCACAGGAATGAATGCCAGGGCTGGAACCATCTGCAGCCGTGGCAGCTGCAGTCCTCTTTGGGCTCTTGCAAAACCTGTGTGTTTTTTTTCCACAATTCAAATGGTTATTAATTTCAGAACATAAAAAAACAGATTGGCCCAGGTTTCAGCCACAATTTTAACCTATAAACCTTTATTGCGTCTGAGAACGTTTCTCCCTGGAACGCCGTATGGGAACTCCATGCCCATGCACCCCGGCGCGATGCCGCAGTCACCGCTGCCTGTCGCACCTCTCCTGGTAACTGACTTCTGCCCAGGAAGCAGAAGGAAGCCAAAGGAACTTTTTCCCCTGGTTCCTGTGGGCGCACATGGGCAGACACAGCCCTCGGCCACCCCGGCATCTCCCGGGCTTTGCGCAGGGTGTGGAGGTGGTGGCTCAGCCCTGCTGGTCCTGTCCGGTGGGACGCAGCTGTGTGTCCATGCAGCTGCGATCCCGACCCAAAGCCAGGAGAGGAACCAAAGCCAGCGCTTCGCCCTGCCACCCCACCTCCACGGCGTGCCCAGAGGGGACAGGGAGGGGACGCTGGCCACAGGTCCAGCCAGCGATGCTGCGGACAGTCCTGAGCCTTCCAGGAGACCAGCCCAAAACCTTGGGATTAATTACAGCAGAGCTGAGAGGCGTGGGAAAGCAGGTGACAGCAGAGACTGGGCTTCTTCCTTTTTTTATTTCTTTATTTAGTTTGGTTTCATCACCCCACCTCTCTGCTTTTATTGAGGAAAATAAGCAGCTAACTGTGATATCCCAGCCAGCCATGCTGACATCTGCGGAGGGCCATGCATGGGTGCTGGGGGGCGCTGGGAGGGTCACCGGGAGGGTCCCCGAGCCACGTCCCTGGCTCCAGAGTCTCTCAGCCCCACTCTCTTCTCTCTCCCCTCCTTGCCTCCCAGTGCCCATCCCCTCGAAGGCCAACGGCACCACCATTCCCACCCTGTCGATGAACAAGGACGGTCTGATCGGAGGGGTGACGAATCCCAACGAGGTCTTCTGCTCCGTGCCTGGCCGCCTCTCCCTGCTCAGCTCCACCTCCAAGTACAAGGTGACGGTTGGGGAGGTGCAGCGGAGGCTCTCGCCCCCCGAGTGTCTCAATGCCTCTCTCCTCGGAGGAGTCCTCCGCAGGTAAGCGGCTCTGAGAGCCCTGGGACAGCCCCAGGACGCGGGGCTGCGCTGTGTGCCGAAGGGCAGGGGTAACGCTGAAGCCAGCTCAGCACCAGCTCCTACCTCTCGGATTAATGGGGATGAGAAATTCCCATGTGTGGTATATTGGGAAATAGCATTTTTCTTGCTTTTTCTTCTTTCCCTTCAAGCCTAAAAGCTTAAACTAGGATTAGTTATAGTTATTTTAACATTAATTATATTATAATTTTTTCCCCTCTTTGTTTTCTATTTTTTTAGAGCAAAATCAAAAAACGGGGGTCGGTGTTTAAGGGAAAGGTTAGAGAAAATCGGACTGAATCTACCTGCGGGAAGGCGCAAAGCTGCCAACGTCACCCTGCTGACGTCCCTCGTGGAAGGTAAGAGTCACTCTCCCCTCCCGCGGAGGATGGGAGTGCCGAAACTTCCATCCCCTTCATTTGCAACTTTCCACAAACGAGAACACTTAAAGTAGGCAGCGGTCACCACCGCCCGAGACCGGGAACATCCCCGTGTAAGTCTCTGTGCTGATTCCAGCAGCTCAGACATTTCTGTGGGACCAGTCACACCCCCGGGGAAAGGCACCCACAGCCTGGTCAGGGCTGCGAGCTCCCTTTCGGCCACATCCGAACGCACCATTTCCTTCTGTGAACTAGTTCTAATAGTGCTTACCCCAGGCTCACAGAAACCCAACACAAAAAGGTTTGAATAAAGCTGCCGAGAACATCACAGCAGCGCTGTGCACCCGCTCA
>NW_010110608.1:2948-7698 GCF_000699245.1 Pterocles gutturalis
TCAGCGCGGTGTTGAGGGGCTGAGCCGCGGACACGGGCTGCGGCAGCACCGTCGCGGCAGGCAGCATGCGCCCTGCCCAAAGCCGCTCGGTTATTTGCTCCCCTCCTACCTTCTGCACTATGGAAATGATGATGTTGCCGCTGCATCTCGGGAGAAAAGGACAGGGGATGCAAACAAACGCAATGACAGCTCCGGCTCCCTTCGAGCTTTGGAATCCATTGTGTTTGCACCCAGCGTGCTGGAGGCAGCTGCCTGCAGTTTCTGAATAGAAAATCATCTCCATTGTTGCCAGCAAATTAAATGACCCGCTTCATTAGGCGGAGGTTGTTACTGAGGGCAGTTGGTTGGTGCTGAATGAAAGGCTGATTTCCATTAAAAGAAAAGAAAGAAAAGAAGGAATGAAAGAAAGGAAGGAAGAAATGTACATTTTGTTTTCAGGTGGCTGCTGATGTTTTGGGTACTGCTTACCAGCTCGTAGTAAATAAAAGAGTGGTGCCATGTGTGCTTGATGGATTGAACACCCTCCCACCCTCCCGCACAGCGTTACAGGACCGGGAGGTGTTCCACCCAGAGGAAGGTGCTATGGCATTGTCAGTACTCAGCACACACAAACTGGCTGGGCTCTCCTCTGCTGGGCTCTGACTTAGTGCGGCTCTAACGCCACTTTCAAAAGCTGGACTGCCTCGTCCCGGCCGCTGAAACCTCTCTGAGCCAGCATCCAAATTGCCTTTAAAACACTCAGCCGTGCAGCCACTCGCACACACTCGCGGAGGAAATAAATCCTGGCTCCAGCCTCGGCTCTCACTGCGAGGTCACGCAGCCCCTTTTATTGTCACAACAACTGGTTTTCAGCAGCCATCACTTTCTGATTGTTTCTGACATACAGACGACTGCAGTTCCCATTCTCCAGGTTTAACCTATTTGCTCCTTCCTTGGGAGAGGAGACAGAGTGGACAGAATTATTGTTAGATGGGAAGCACAGACACTCTCCCCATAACATTGCCTCACAGACAGCTCCGAGAGCTGGGGAGACAGCGGTGGGATCTGGGTTAACGCTGTCAGGATGGATGGCTTAATACATACGAGCAGCAGGGGGGCGAGTCAAATTAGCTCTGCCTGCCCGGCCAGGATTTCGGGCGTTGGGCATGATCGATTGCCATCAGCTCTGATTATTTCCATGGGGACGCCTGGAGATGGATCAATTCCATCGATGGGTGGGCATTTCCACGGGGTGATGGATACACTGCCAGTGCGTCCCGCCCGAGGGCCCCGGCTCGCTGCGGGAGGACGTAAACCCCTCCGTCCTGCCCGCTCCCCCCAGCCCTGTTCTGTAGAGCAGGCGCAGGGCTGCCGCTTTTTCACCCTCCAGCCCCTGTTTAAATCCGTGCTCAATTTGGAGAGGCCAAGCAGGAAATTTTGGAAGAAGTAGGGAGAGAAAGATGCAGCAAGGGAAGCACCCAAGGGAGAAACAGCTCTGCTCTTCCTCCTCTTGGAGGAGCAGCCTAGTCACACCTCACCCTGATCTAACTCCGGGGCCACCTTGATGCTGTTTTAAAAGCCAGCAAAGGAAGGAACCAGCCTCCCTTCAGAGTTGTCAGTGGTTCATCTGGACCCACGTGGACTAATTGTCCTACAGATGAGTGTAAAAAACTCCCAGTGGTGTGTCTGCACGCCGAGCCAGAGGTGGAGAGAGGTCTTGGGTGGCAACTGGGAAAGGAAATAAGGAATAAGGCACATCAGTGAGGTGTCTGACTTTGCTACAGTGAGCGCTCCCCTTCCTCGCGGGTGTTGACGCAGCTTGTTCCTCTGTCCTGCTTGTAGGTGAAGCCGTTCACCTGGCTCGGGATTTCGGGTATGTGTGCGAAACAGAGTTCCCAGCCAAGGCGGCGGCAGAGTACCTGTGCCGACAGCACTCCGACCCCACGGAGCTCCACACCAGGAAAAACATGCTGCTGGCTACCAAGTGAGTACGGATGGCAACGAGCTACTGCAGCCTGGGAGGGCAGCGTTAGCCCCAAAAGCTGGCTCTGCTGCAGGGAAGAGATGGTCTCTCGGATGCTGCACGCAGATCTGAGAGATGTGCAACAAGGTGAAGAGTTAGCACAGACCCAAGGGCTTGTTCCTACACAGGAGAGGTTAACCTAACCCCAGGGAGCATTTCAGCGCTGCCCCACATCCCCCCCCAAAGCAGCAGCTCCAGCTCTGCACCCAGGGGCTTTCTCCAGGGGCAGCCCCCGGAGAGGAGGCAGCTGCTGGGGCAGGCAGCAGGAAAAGAAACCCCAGACACAGCTCTGTCACCTCTGTCCCTGCTGCTTTCCAGCAGCATTTACAGTAACACAACCCTTTCTCTTTCAGGCAAATTTGTAAAGAGTTTGCAGACTTGATAGCCCAGGATCGCTCCCCGCTGGGGAACAGCCGCCCCTCACTCATCCTAGAGCCAGGTGTCCAGAGCTGTTTGACTCATTTCAGCTTGATAACCCACGGCTTCGGGGGCCCAGCCATCTGCGCAGCGCTCACAGCCTTCCAGAACTACCTGGTGGAGTCCCTCAAGGGGCTGGATAAAATGTTCATGAACAGCACAGGCAACGGGCACACGGCCGGAGACTCCAAAGCATCAGAAAAAGAAGTGAAGCATCGGAAATAACATGCTGTCTCCCTTCCTCTCCCCGGTCACAGCAGGAAGGCTTAACAGCACTGGAGGGGATAGAGGACCCAGGGCACCCTTTTCTGAACTGCTACATTTGAACTTGGGATGAAACTCGTAAAGCAAGCAAAGAAAAGACAAAAAAGAAGATGTAAAGAATTGAAGAAGAAAACAACTCTAATGGACATAGTGAGATTGAGAAGATGAGCCAGGGTGATGGCTTTTGGGTTTGCTTTTTTTTTTTTTTTTTTTTTTAAATCGTGGATGCAGAAAGCCAAGTCATGTGCAATTTTATTTGTTTTATTTTTTAAAAACCCATAGCAAAATCCTGACATGCTCCAGGAATTTTTTCGATCTGAAAAACTGAGAAGAAAGAGCAAAGGCCTCATCAATGCAAGAGCCAGCGACACAAGCAGCAGAGGGCAGGGAGCTGGATCACAGCTGGTTTTGACAGGCAAACACACAGGAAACCTTCCTATTTCCCCACATCCAGCCCAGTCCTAAAGCCAAGCCAACAGAAAATCGCCAGCAGAGCTGCTTTGGGTTTAAAGCAGTTTCAGACTTCGTTTACAGTTTTCAAACTGAGACTCAGAGTGGATTTTCCCCGGGGCTGAGGAGCCCTGAGCCATACCACGAGGGAGGAACAAACCACACACCTGATGATTCCCAGGGCAGGAAGCGATTCGAGGAGAGCCTTCCCGATGGCTACGGTCACAGCTGGGGATAAAGCAGGTTAAGTTAAACCCAGGACTAATTAAAACTCCCCAAGCTACAGATAACAGCACACAAGTTTCTAAAATTAATAATAACTAATAAAGCACAAGGAGCAGAACTTGAACCAGGCCAAACTGAACTGTTCTAAATCTGTATATATTTATTTATGTGTAATTAAAATCTGAAAGTTTTAAAATGTCCAGTGCAAGTTATTTATATAAAATTGAATTGTTTTTTTTTTTGTTTTGCCTATTTTTGTTTTGGGGTTGTTCTTTTTTTTTTTGAAAGGTGAAAGTCTTTGGATTTTCTGCCGTTAGAAATGGGAATGAAGTTTTGGACACGCAAAACTGTAGCATGGACAAGATAGGCTGTGATGATAATGGCTATAGAAGTTCTGCAGGAGTTTGTACTTGCTGTTGTTTCTCTTAATGCTGCAATAGATGTACAACACCCACACCACAATGTCATTCTCATTACCTTAATAAACCTCTTTTTATTTGAAGAAAGCACCTCCATCGTCTTTGTGAACACAGATCCTTCTGCCTCTGTGGCTGTATTTTGAAATATTATACAGATTTAAGAAACAATACTCTGCAGTTTCCTGGCTGACGTTTGCTGATCTGTGCAGTCAGAGAGCTCAGAGAAGTTCAGGAGCTGGCACTAGTGCCCCGACCTCACAAACCATCACAGCCCAGCCGCGGCACCACTGGTAGTGCTGGAGATGAATAGTGAAAGGATGTTTGCCAATGTTTCAGAACTACTCAGGATAGTCAAATCCAAACCTGTCTGTGAAGAGCTGCAGAAGGACCTCCTGGTATCAAAACAACGCGTGATAAATTAGCAGATAAAATAACCCCACTGATTATAGGCAATGAAGAGCTCTAGATTAGCTGCTATGTTTGTGGCATTATGGACAGGACTCTAAACCAGCCCCCTCGTACTCACAAGAGGCTAAAAATACAAACAAAATGATGGGAACTGTTTAAAAAAAGGATTGACAAACCAGAAAACAGATTATACTGCATGAAATATGTGTGCTTACGGTATTGCTCTATCTTGAAAGCCACTGGCAGATGTGGCCAGCCCAACCAGTAAAGCCATGGAGAAAAGGAGACAAGGACATCTCAGGTGTGAACCAACTTCTGTGCAAGGAAAGACCACGGGATTAGAGCTGCAGCACTTGTAAGGGACACGAGCAGCATATGACAGAGGCGTGGAAAACAACAGTATAAAAGAATACAAGCAGGGAAGGATGACACTAAACCAGTAAGCAGGTTTAAATAAACGAACAGAAGACAAGACAGAAGCCGTGGTGTTTCATGGAAGCAGACATGTAAATGTCTTGACACACAGAAGACGGAGGATTTTAGCGTGTTTGCAGCCTTCCCTACA
>NW_010110608.1:7729-11260 GCF_000699245.1 Pterocles gutturalis
CTTGTCACAGAGAGACTGGGCAGACGGCCATGGGTCTGAGTCACTACAGCACTTGGTATATTGGACCTTTCGCAGAGTTGTACCCACCAGTTTTCTCTGAAAGTTGCAGAATACGCTGATGATAGAGAAATAACCAGTCCCAAAAGGGACCACAGGCTTCCAGAGGGATCTCCCTCTTCTAAAAGTGTGAAAGGAAACATTTGATGTAGTAATATAATTTGTGGGGATGGCTCAGAGTCAGAAACTTGCATCTAAATACTCTCTTCAAAAGCTTAGGGATGCATTTAAATTGGGAATTGGATTGGAAATGTCCCTTGGTATGAAGTTTGTGAAAACAAAGACCTAAATGACAGGCTCTGCAGGTCTGGTTTTGCTCTGGACCTTCCCAAAGGATGAGCCAGGGAACAAGGAGGAGCCAGGGAGCAGAATGGAAATACTACAGAGATACATTAGAGACTTGTTTACACTTCAAAGCTGTTTTGGATAATATGCAGGGTGTGAGCCGAAAGCACAGAACCTACTCCTATTTAAAATTATTCCAAAATAGGAGTGCCCTGTTCTGCATCAGCATAATCCATGTTTAAAATGGATTATGATAAAGGAGAGTAAGGTGCTTTTGTGCTACAATACAGGTTTCCCTACAATGGAGTTATTTAGGATAACTATCCTGAAAAAATTCAATTTGCAGACATCCTCTGGTGCATAGTATCAAACTACAGTCTGATATATGATGAAAGTATATGTGTGCGCACACTATAATATACAGGCGTGAAATATAATTTCATCATGTAATCATCTTATGAGAACCTGACTTGGTTAGGGCACCCTTTGAATATCAAGGAATTCTTAGACACAGCAGCGGTGAGCAACACAGACAAATTATCAGGATATGCCTACAGTAATTACATGCCATGTCCATCGGGTGGATAAATACCTCCCTCCTCATTTTCCTCCTTGGTAAAGACTTTTGAATGTTTCATGAGGAGCAGTCTGGTGCCTGAAAGACCAGGATGCCACCAATTACCTTTTAATTGGGAGGAAGTTTGATGATTTGGATTCACTTGTTGATTCTGCCACAGATGCTCAAGACCGATGATGGACGCGTCACGTTGGATCAACTTCCTAAACACACTGAGACTTCCACTTCCCAAAATTTTGGACATCTTCATTTCTGCAGTCCCACAGGGATACCTGAGAAGAGCACAGCTTTCAGAGGTTGTACCAGGCCAATTATTGTTTGTAATTAGTTAGTACTGGAGTTCCCCTCCCAGCTCACTGTCCAAGGTGGCCATCCCCTTATGTGTTCTTTGCCCTTCCATCCTAAGAGCGGAAAAAAAGGCATTTTACACAATACATGGCTCAATCCTGATATAAATTCCCACACTGATTGCAAAGATTATCGTGGGAAAATACGTGGGATTGTGACAAAGAATAAAAATAGATTCAGACTCATGGTTTCTACGCTTGTTATAGAACACTCTGAAACTTCAATCCTAAAGGGGAATTGAAAAAAAAAAATCTTTTTTGAATTAATTTTTGAATGAATGACAAGTCCAGAGAAACCACATGACAATCCTTGGCAAGCAAGAAAGAAAAAGATTAACAAAAACTCTTCATTCCTTACCAGTCAGCTACCCCAAGGGTAAACCGAGGTTAACATTGAACGGTGACTCTATACTGTATCATTAATGTAAACAAGCAGGGGTTGTGTTGGCATTCTGCATGGCTTTGGAGAGACTAAATAATTACCTTTAAACAGTCTACCTTAAAAGCAACAGGGTAATAATAGCTCTCCATACTAAAACAACACAATAAACAGACTTTGCTGACCTGTAGTTAATGCATTCTTTCGTATATGAGAGTCCATTAAATTCCAAACTTTACATACAGAATGCAAGGAGCCACACCAGTGAGCAAAGGAAGTTTTTCCTGTTAGTGCAACTGAAAACAGAAAACATTTTCAAATCAGACAGTAAAACAAATGTTATTTGCAAGGGCGACAAAATGCTTGCTTTGGAGATTATTGATTTAGCAGCCGAGAGAGATAGCACAGCATCATGTGCAGCATATGACCATAGCCTTAATTATCCTAACAGACTTTGGGAGAAACAGCCCCAACCCCGTCATTACCCAGCATCTGAACATGCTGAGCCAGAAGGTATCATTTTGGTCTTCCTGCCTGACCTCCTTCATATTGCAAAGAATTCCCACTGTGGCCACCTGAGCATCACTGCATTTTCAACAGGATACCATAAATAGAAATAATAATTCCAGACATTGAATATATACCCAAGCTTTGACCCCATAATTGCAGTGCTGAAGTGACCTCTGAGGCAGCAGGCAGCAAAAATGATGCTAGTGTTATTGTGGATGGCTCCTTTGTATGTTTTTATCCTGACACCTTCAGATGCTTCTCATTTGATTCTTCTCAGCAGAGGAAAGGCTAAAATTATACCCTGAAATTCAGAAGTATTTCCTATAAAGATAGCTTTGTTTTAGTAGCAAAGCTTATAGCCAAAGAAGATTTGTTAAATGGAGACAGCTCAGCCTTTTTGGGGGTGTGAAATGAGCTCAGAGAAAGATCAAGCCAGTGCTCCAAGTCAGGAAGTTCTGCAGCATGTCAAGATGTGGCAGGATGCTCCAGCCTTCTCACCTGCTGATGGGTCTGCGTGTGCAGAAGTGCCTTGGGTTCACCTCAAGGTTTTTCACTGCACAGAGCCTTAAACTGGGTAAAGAATCCCCAAGAGGCAACAATTTCTTGGTGTGACTGAGTGACCTGCAGTCAACAAAAACCAATAATCAGTCCACCATCCTCCTCTCTCCACACCCAAAATTTCATGTGTTCCACGTGGTTCTATTTATTATCTCACAGAATAAATAAATTTCAGCTAACTCTGCAATGGTATCTTGGATTTATTTAGTCTCAAGTGCACCATAACTACAAAAACCCAAAATTAATTTCCACAGTCTGTTTCAGACAAAGATACAGACTATAAGAATCCCTGTTCTACTTTGCTGCCTGTTGGTTCATTGCAAAAACAAAAGCAGAAAAACATCCAAAGTGGGAAGGCAACGCACCAAACGTTTGTGCTGCAGGTGCTACCGGCACTGCTGAGGAGGAGACCAGCGGCAGGGCCAGTTTGCTCAGTTCGGACAATGAAAACAGCCTTTCTACACCCTCTTTGTAATGTGCTGCTGTTTTGACTCTTAAATGGACCCTGGCACCACAGGGAATTGCTCCAGCCCAGGCCTCCCACTCCTGACCCATTTTCATTTCATTTCCTCTCCCCCAGCCCTGTCATGTCAGGAGCATATTACACCTTTTAGAGTTTCCTGCTAATTTGGTCATCACAGGGAGCCTCCAGAAGAACAGTCAGTAATTACCATCCGAAATCAGAGCAGTCTTTTAGCACAGATAGCTCTGACTCTGCCCCACGCAGGATCCCTGCGAGGAAGGCAGAGTTCGGCACAGTTCTCCCCTGATGGGATGGGGAGCCCGTGGCTGCCTCGGCACGGCGCGGCCGCGTGTGG
>NW_010110608.1:11291-25507 GCF_000699245.1 Pterocles gutturalis
AGGCAGGTTTCAGGCAAACTGAGAAGTGCTCAGCTGTCCCCAGGAAAATAAGCAAGGCAAAACCTGCCCACCCCATGAAGCATCTTTCATAACATTTGGAAGAAAGATGGACAGTTTGGAGACTCTACACAATAGGTCTTATCTGGTAAAGTCTGAAGACGTTGATGAAAGATAAAAAATAAAGAAACATTCCTGTTTTAAAGTATTCTTTTAAAAAGTTGCCATAGTGCCTCTGAATCTGCTGAGCTAAGGAGTGATCTCAGCCAAGTGCTGGGAGGAAAAACAGCCCTGTTCAGTTCCATCTGGGGCAAAGCTTTTTTCTATTAGTGCCATGTGTTAATAAACTTTTTCACAGCTTTTGAACATAAAGAATCTTTTGGTTTAGTTCTCTGCAAATGTTGGAGACAACGTGGAAACCAAAACCAAAAACGTATGGCTTTACAGCTCCTCAAAACATCAGCAGAGGTTAACCTCAAATCTTTAACTAGCTTATGTAAACATCGGAGATGAAGGCAAGCTGACCTCTGGCAGTGTTCACACAACCAGCCTTCCTGATGTTTCATCAAAGCACAGGCCATAAACACTAAGGTAAATACTAACACACAAACCCAGGAGTATGAGAGGTACCAGACCAAAGGCCCAGTGTGATGAGCTGGACAGGTTTCCCATGGGCTTTGGGGTGCACGCTGTAAGACAAATTACATCAGAACCCAGTTTTGTTTTCTTCTTAAAGGTGCCCACTCAGAGCTACATGATTTTAAGGATGGTTATAAAAAAATGAAAAGAGAAACAGGTTTGAACCTTATCTCTTTTAAAGAGAGAAAATAAAAACAAGTAAACCCTGGAGATCCTTTTATATCCTGTACCTGGCCTTGTCTAGTAACAGAAGTTTCAAAGATTCAAGAAAATGCTGTTCAAAAAAAAGAAAACCACAAAATGATCCAACAGCTTAGGAAATGTCTTCCCAGTTCCCAGATGTCAGAGTCTGGTTCCATACTTTAAAGTTTCTGATTCCCATATACTCCAGCTGTGGACATTTTAATTATACAGACGAGTGCATTTTCTGCTAAACCCAGGAGCATAACGACACCTTTCAGCCATGGCCTCAACACACTCCGTGTTTGTTGGGTAAAGCACATGAATGTGTTATAATATTCCACATTCCAAAACAGCCATTTCAGACTTTTCCTGTTTTTTTCTTCTTAAGCATTTTTTTTTTTCCTGTAGGATCACAGAAAGTTCTTTGAAAATAGTATCACATGGTGCTGCAGCTTTTCCTCCCCAGAATATGGTTGCTGATAAAATACTGTGAGCATCCCCACTTCAAGCACGTAGCAGTGTCAAGAGCACTTTTGCAAGGGAGAATGGCATTATCTTTTAAAAAAAAAAAAAAATTAAAGATGTACTTTAACTTTACTTCTCTGCTCATTAGTGGTTGGCTGAACTAGCAGAAGATGGGTTCCAGTTGCTCTTTTTGGTCATTTTGTCATGTCACTCGCCATTTTAGCCATCACTTGTGAAAACCAGGATAATTACCTGTTTCACGGGACAACTGTCCAACACTTGTGAAAAATAAAACATGCATCTTCCAAGGGAAGAAACAGCCTTGTACATCCTGCCTGCCACTGCTGGACAAGGCATTAATCCATTCTCCATGATGCTGAGTTTCTGGGACCATCAGATGATCTGCACAGAGATGAAGAGGACAAACGGGTTTGTAAGGAGGCAGCGGTGCAAGATCACTGCCCTCTGCTGAATGGAAGAGGCTTGGGAGATGCATGGGGTTTTGCCACAAACTAAGAGTGGTGCTATAGTAGGATGCTGTCAATAATCCTAAAAATACTGACACAAATTATGATGAAGCTTGCTTTTTCTTCTGCAAGTTAACTAAAGGAGATGCACTGTTTTCATATTTGTGCATAAACAGTGGAAATATTTGACAACATCAAGGATGCCTCTACCAAGCAAAAGGTACTTTACCCAAATCAAGAGACACTGCGCCAGTTCTTCATTTCAGAGACATAGACTAGGTTGGCCCCACCTTGTACGGTTGCCTTAGAGTTAATTTATAGACCCAAACTTACACTACATTGGCCGGTATTCAGATCTATCCACATTTGAGTTTCACCTCTCTGTAGATTGGATCAGCAGAACTTAATTTTTCACAAATCATGCTGACCTTTAATGCTTTGTTATATTACACAGGGGAAAAGAACACATCGGCAATTCTGAAATGGATCGTATTAAACATCCTTTCCCCTCTCCCCACTCCTCACCAGTAAAGGGTTTTCTCCATTCCTTTCACAGCTGTCTTGAGTTAGGCTACATGAATAAGCTTATTGGATAACTACCTAATTGCACATTAGCACAGAAACAAAACACTTAAACTGTCACTTTAGATTTTCAAGACAACTAACTTATTTTTAACATAGTCCTCAGCAAGCCAAGAGTACACAAAGGTTCAAACCAACGTAGTCAAGAACATAGGAAAGAGATGTTGCATGCTTTAATTCCACCACTTCCATTTTGCTTCTGAAAAATCTGTTAAAACAACTTATGTCTGTTTAGTTTGATCAGTGCTCACATGAAAATTTCCTGCCCTTAATTACTGTTGA
This sequence comes from Pterocles gutturalis, assembly GCF_000699245.1. Classification (NCBI taxonomy): domain Eukaryota; kingdom Metazoa; phylum Chordata; class Aves; order Pterocliformes; family Pteroclidae; genus Pterocles; species Pterocles gutturalis. Next base: position 13,907 of record NW_010110608.1, read on the forward strand.
TGGCAGACTGATAACACCCCATGGGAACCCTGTATAAGGTTAAACCTTTAAAGAAAAAGAATTTTAAATGTCTCTACAGCAGCTCACTAATTTCTACAAGCACGCTTGCTGGGGGCACTCAGGTTTACACCAAAAAAGCAGCCCCTGCCCAAGGGCTTTTCACCCACACATGGCTGAAGCACCTCTTGACTGGTTTAACTGAACGGGGTCATGGATTTCCTGGACCGGAAAAATCTTGGGGAAACACATAGGTGAATCAACTTGGGGCAATCCCCCCTACCCGTAGCTCCACATAAAGGCCAAATACAGCAAGACAGGAGGTAGGTTTCACCTTCCAGCTGTTTCGATTTTTAATTGCATGTCTGTGTTTGGCTGTCACTTGCCATCCCATGCAGGGAGAAGCTTCATCACTCAAGACGACTTCGAATCATCGAATCACTTTGAGGACTGCAGAACTGTCCTGATGACATTACAAACTCGTGCCAAGGACAATTCCGCCAGTCAGTACTCTGAGTACTGCTGACCTCCTCTGTGCCAATGTTTCTAGTCTGCATGAAGGTCTACAGATGCAGATTTTCTTCCATTAAAAGGTATAATTAATACCAAGTAAAAGACCTACAAGCACTGCATCTAAACTCACATACTTCTCTCAGCAAAGCACTCCCAAGGTAACGTGGCCTAAGGCACAGAGGCTCCGTTCCCTTGTAAACCGATCTTAGAGCAAATTCTGGGCTCCTAAAGAGATGAGCTGGTGCAATGATCTGTTACATGCACAGTGCTCAGGAAGAGACCATCTTTAAACAGGAAACCTAAAACGAGAAAAAGTGCTTTGTTAACTCTTTAGGCCCTGAGGCTTTGGCAGTAAAACATATGGTCAGAATTACCAGCCAAAGCACAGCAGAATAGCTCACTGTGACTACAATGCCCTAGGAATATGGTACCTTGGTTTACAACATTAATTTTTTATAATATGAAGAACCAAAAACTCGTTAGCAGAAAGCAGTGCTTTCTTGCAGTGCTCAATTCTTTCAGAGATTTCTTATGAAAGAGAGGCCTGTCATGATAAATGTAGATGCTTTTCAAATGGAAAGGTGAATTCTTTCCAAAAGGTACTCTTGTATTCTAGGCAAAATATGGTTTCCAAAAGCTTTAGGGCCAAAATTTAAGCAAGTAAGAGGTTTCATTCTCCTTAAATAATGCAAATGGGAAACTTAAGCATTGATTTTTAAAACAAATTCCATATATTACTGTCAAAAATAAAAGTTCAATGTTTCTGAATTTAAAGATCACAACTGCAGACCTTTAAAACAATCCAAAGTTACACAACAGAAATATTACACCTTTTGTTAAAAAGTGTAAATTCTTGGAAAGTCCTCAAAAAAAATCTACTTCATTAGAGGCTCAAGTCCAGTCTCACTGTGGGCCAATCCTTTTGTTCTGCTGCTTTGCAGTAAGGGTCTGCTTTTATTCATTCCCAGAGGTTGTGTTCTGCTGGCTTCTGACACAGCCCCTTGTATCTCTCCCTCAATGGGGGATTCAGATCCCAGTCCCTGCCCTCAGGCAAAACATATGTTCCGCTCCAACCTGAATCCAACAAGGGTGCTTGCAAGGGAATAATTGTTTTATGTTTATTAATCACCTGCATGCAAATAGGCGCCAATAAAAACTCCAGGCAGATTCTCTGCCAGACTCACATGATCTAATAGCACCACACCCCAGGCTGGGTGTCGGAAATAACGACTGCTGCCAGTAAGGAGGCATTACTGCTTTGATATGCAGTGACAAAAATATCACATCAGCTCAGCCACTCTGCAGTGACTTTGAAAAGAGAGACAAGAAACCTGCAAAAACATTCAACATCAGTGGTAAAATAAATTAGAGATGCCGCACATTAAGCTAAACAAATACATTAATGCAACGTGAAGGGGTGAGATTTCAACTGCAGAACTAGAACACTCAGACTCCACTCACGTTAAATGTGACCGGCCAAGAGGAAATCATCAGGCTGGAGACTACTTTTCTTAGTGTAAAAAAATTTTGAAAAGGTTTTTAAAAGACAAAGTAAATTTCAGCAAAATGTTTCAGAGGGTTATACACCATCGGCCTTAAATAAAAGCCATTGTGGTCCTGGCTACAACAAAACCAGTTGATAATTAAACTCATTCTGGAAAGAATTAAACTACAAAGCCTGATGGGACTTCAGTTAAGTTAATTAGATTTGTGTAGGGGCAGTCTTAAGAGGCAGGATGAGTTAAGGCACTAGAGCTTCAAATTTTACTGTGACATTAAGCAAGTCTCAGTCTCTAATCCAGTTTCACATGTTCAGTATGATGGGAATACTTTGTCTTTATGACCGACAACTTTTTGGGGAAAAGACTAACATTCTCAAGCACACTGAGGCAAGACAAAACCAGCTTTGACAAATACAGTTAGGTCTGTCACTTACCTTTCCCAACTGAGACCGCAGGTGTCATGCCATGCCACACAGTCTGCACGCAGTCTTGTATACATCCGCCCTTCTATTTCCAAGACTCTTTTTCCAAGCTTATTCAAACATAAAATAAGCGCCCGAACAGAGCACTTTAAATGGTTAACTCATTCAATGCAACTTCCAGTAGGGAAGCAGCCGCAATGAAAATTATTCTCAGAAGAATCTCTTCTGGGCAGACTTCAAGTATCAGCCACATGATAATTATTTGAGGCTGTTCTGTGAATGGGGTTTTTATACGGAACCATCATCTAGAGCCTAGACAGATCAGGGATTATTCTCACGGAAACAAAGCTCTAGCTAGTGAACAGTGATTCAAAGACTTAGGAAAAATGATGCAGTTTTATTTCTCATTGAACGTCTTTCATGTTCTTCTAAATGTACAGACACAGCAATGAAGAAAAACCACACAATTGATACATCACTTTGTATTTAAAATAGTTAATGTAGTTATGAGCCTACTGTGCCAGCAGGAGAATATTCTTTCCCAGTAACAGAATCACGTTCTATGACACTAGCATTTCAAATCCATTCTACTTGAAAACCTGCTTTTTCACGTGGATTAGATTGAAACAAAGTATAGCAAAAGCAAACTAAGTCTTTGAAAACTCGATTATTATTGTTTTATAAAGCAGACAAAGGTAATATCTCTGGAAAAATAAAGTAGATGCTGTATGTTTAGCATGAAACACTTGCCCAGAGTTTGTTGAGCTTATGACGACAAGAGTGGATGACAGCACATTGTCATCTAGAAAATACAGTACCAGTTTTCCCACACATAAGAAAACTTGCAGGGAGGTGGAAGTAAAAACCTCAGAAGAGGAAAGAAAGATAAGTAACCTGAATGTGCACCCACTAACAGCAAATCAAGTTTCCCCTTCACTGTGGAACAATTTACACCCTCAGGAAGTATCAGTGAAATAAGAAGATAAAGCTGGCTATACAAATGTCAATCTTTATTCGATCTCCCAGTGCAGTACATTACTTGTATGCTTCAAATGAACAGAAAAAAACCAAAAGTGAACAAAAAAGAAGACTGCTGAAGAAAGATCTCAGGGGTTAGGACACTGCTTTTGGAAGGGGTATGTTTTCCACTTCATGGATGCCATCTTTGTCAATGAACCGGGCATTGAAAGAAGCCAGATTTAGGATGAAGCGTTTCTGAAGCTGTTCAACAAAAGACAAAAACACAAAAGAGATGAGATTCATTCAAAGCTTAGATAAAAGAGGAGAGCACAAAGCTTCCATCCTGGTTCTAGAGACCTAGAATATAAGGAACCAGAGTGTTTTTTTTTCACTGCTCAGGAATCAATTAGTATGAGCTTCTTCTCTGCTGTAAGCCTTGCCATGTCAGACAAGCCCAGCCTAGAGACGCAAAACACACAAGCCTGTTAACAAGGAAGACATTTATCAGGAAAGACTAGAGTGGGCTGCAACCTGGGGCACAAAGTGTATCAAAAAAAAAAACTTCAAACAGAACCTATTTAGAGTACTTCTTCCTGAGGGTTCCCCAGATGTTTCTTCCCCATTACGTTCAATTCAATCTCTTAAAGACAAGGATAAAGATTATTTTCCTACAATAAAAGCGCTGGAATCTGAAAGGTTATGTTTACGCTGAAATTGATCATGAACTTTAAGGTCAAATCTTTACCTCAGCTAGATATCACTTCAGAAGCTGGCAGAGAAGTGCCCACAGAAGTATGTACCAGTGAAGTGTGACAAGTAGCAGAAGGATGCTTGCATTATGTTCAGAAGAAACACAAAATGAAAAAGTCAAAGACTATAAATATTATGCTAAGCATGGAAGAAGCAGGAGTAAAGAAAAGCAATTAAGCTTCAAGTTTACATTCTGGAGGACATGAACCATGCTAAGACAACCCAAGTGCCCACAAATCTTTTTCCTCAGTAGCTATTCCACATCTGGTCAATGTGCATTTATTACCCCTTCTGGCAAAAACAGCAAAAAAAATGCCGCAAGAGGAACAGCAAAATATCGGCAAATGAATGCAAACAAACATTCTTTCCTCAAGATCACAAGGCTTAACTGTGGCAACTCACCTCCTCTAGACATTTTTTGAGGAGCTCCACAGCTTCCTCACGTGTGATACCTGAAAGAGAAAACATCCACAGATTGATTTAATTAGAGGCCATCTCTCTCAACAGAAACTTTATTAAATTTAAACAACTTTTCAGCTGAGCACCGAAAGCTCTCCTTCCCAGCTCACAGAAAACACTTTCCAGATGTACTGAGGACGCCCTGCACTGAAGCACTCACGCTGCAACAAGCCATTGAGAATCGATTTGTTACACTGAATGGGAAGCATGACGGAATTTTGCCTCCCATGGCCAGGGACTGGGCTTTGGAGAAGTCCAGCCGTCTCCTTCTCCTCGAGTTTATTACAGTTTTAAATCAGCTCCATCTGGCCACAGCCGGCTGCAAGTCAGTGACAGTAGGCGGAGACTGGTTTTAGTGCTACGTTCCCTGCTGGGTATTAGTTTTAATAATGGGAAAGGCACGTGTGTGATGCCCCTGCTATTCTCACACGCTAGGATAAACCCAGCACTCTATAGGGACGGGGAGCCACAACAACCTATTGTATCTCGCTATTTTTCTCTTTTCACAAGGAACGGTGAAAATGGAGCAGCGCCATCTTTCAAGGGACAGGACTAGAAAACAACTAAGCTCTGTGGATCTCTCAGGACTTGTTTCTAGAGTTTGTTCCAGACCCGCACCTACTGTTCAGGCTGAAGCCCCATTAGAATAGAGTTGTCAGTGTATAGCTACATTTCTTGCAGGAGATAGATGAAAGGATTACTAAGCAAACATCTCTGCTATGAGATTAAACTCAGTTTTGCAGACAGGAGGGAAGCTGTTTTGTAGCTAAAGCTAAAAGTGTCAGATGAACAATATTCCAAACTTCGTACAGTTTCTCATCTGTAAAGCAGGGACAGGGCCACGTTTATTCCTTGGCAGTGTAACCACTGGGTTATGATTCTAAAATTAAAACTTTAGGCAGGTACAGACACGTATAAGAATTATGTTCAACAGCTACCAATGCACAAAACGGTAAACCAAACCAATGTTCAACCACCACCAGTTCAGAGTACCGCAGTCTGGCTAGGAATATCTTTTCACTCGTATGTTTTTAATGGATCACACACAAAGCCAACCCAAGATATGGAGCAACAGGATCTGGCACTGCCCTCTGAAGATTGATACTCCAGGAAAATGCACATGTCATAGCCAGCAGACAAGCAAGTAGAAGACAAAGTTATCAAAACGTTATTTATTAAAAACAGACTACTAGCAGCTAATAGTACAGGGAAGTCTAGTCATGTTTTAGAAGAAACTGAAACTTCCTTCACTTACATTCTGTTATGCTTCAAACAGGAAAACACTTTAAGGAGTTGACTAGTTTCACCTTACGATTTCAGCAAAAAGCAATCTTTTAAAGCTACATTTATTCTAACAAAAAGTTCAGTTCAGATCTGTAGCACCACAGCATTTGTGCTGGACCATCTAACTCAGCAAACGTCAATCTCCCAGTTTAAGCCTTTAATTTATTAATCAGTAACAGGAGAATTTTCTTCTCCACAGACTCCACTTACCTGGCTTGTAATAGCGGTCAAGGATGCTGAGCGTAAGGAATGCACCGTATCCATGTGCTGCAAAAGGAGCTTTAGCCAGAGCCGCGAGGTAATCCATGTAATACAGGGCAGGACCTTCGTGGTCATCGTAGCCAGCCAGGAGCAGGTTGACATGGTAAGGGGTCTACAAACAGAAACGGTGATTTCATTAAAGCAGCCACACCCACATCTTCGAATCTGAACTCCCCATGCCACCTACAGAATAGTTGGCTTCACAATTCTTTGCCATAAAATGCTACGAGCTACTACATCAATACCCTCTGCAGGTGATTACACATCTCAATCTGAAAACAATTCTGTGTTTTGGCAATATGGAGTGCAGAAGCAAATAAAAACATAAAACTTCAATTCTCCTGAAAACAAGCGTGTTTTTTTTTTTTTTTTTTAAAGCTTTCATGGCACATTCAAACTTAAAACTCTAGTTTTGTTTTCCCACCAGATTCTTTCATCTCAACATAAAACTTGTGGATTTTTTACTGTCAACATGTGAGCACAATGTGAACATTCTGCAGTTTATAAGAACTTCTTTGTGAATTTATCATGTTCTTTTCTCAGTCACACTACGGTTAACGACAGACCATTTTAGCACATATGAAAGCTTATATATAGTGCTAAGTTAGTCATATACAGCATTACGCTGTCTTCTTAATTGGCAGTTAGATTTTTATTGCATGTTCCAAATTTAACCTTTAATACTAGGCTGGCTTGACCAAGTGAATGAAGATTTAAGTAACTGATTTGTTTCTTTTCAAAACTGACTACTACGATACAGCAACACCATGCTGCCAGGATGTAACCACACCTTTTTATTGCGCTGTACTTGCAAATTTAGCAATTCATTCGCTGCTTCCTTTGTGTTTCAGGTGTAGTGTGTTCCAGCATAATGAATAAGCAGATGTCCCTAACCATCTTCTTCCACAATGTGTACTTCATAAGATCATGAAACATTTATAACACTGTATTAGTTCTAAATGTAGGCTCAGAAGAATGGCATTTTATATATTTTTTTTAAAACTGCTTTTATACACTTCCAGTATTTTCATATTTATATAATGTTTCTTATTAATCATATTAACAGTATATCTCTTAAAATGCTGGAAAATCTAGATTTAAAAAGCAACAAAAAAAAAAAAAAAAAAAAAGATGATGCAACTAATATATCAGAACAAGCAAACACAATTTCACCCTAAAGCCAAAACACTATCACAGGAAAAAGTTCATTTTGATAGTAAGCACAGTGAATTCGCACTCAAAAAAACACTACAGGACACTGTATTTTGACTTTCACCAGACAGCAAGAAAGAATAAAGCAGGCTACAGTTGTGTATCAAACATCACTGTCAATTGTGTGATTTAATCTTCAAAGTACTCAAGAATATTTGGAACCAAGTTACCACACAGCTGTATCATTTAAATAGTCTGTATTTCATCATTTATTTATTCTGAAACATCACACAAGTTAGTATTTAAGAGCCATGACACAAGATCACTCAATTATGTGCCTTGGAATTACCAACATTGGCATATGCGAGATACTCAACCATAAATAAATGGTGCTATACACAACAAATCTGTAAGCTGTTTTGCAGTTGTAAGTTCTGCCACTAATGGCCCAGGGGACAACTTCTTAAAACTCAAACCTAAAGCGGCCCCCCTGCTTCCCTATTATTCAAGAAAGGTAGGATTTAAACATTATAAAATATACATAATCTCTTTACTGCTTCTGTGATTCCAAATGAAATACGCAGACAGCACCTCTTAGTACTGTCTTAGTGAGACACAAACCTCTCTGCTGGGACTGGCATTCCTCGTACATCCTTCTGTCCGTTCCAAAGGCAGCCTTGGCTTTTGTAACCAAATCCACACCAACAATTCTAAACTCTTTAGAAAACTGGTGTGATTAAAGGGCTGACAAATGAGTGGATAACTAACATTGCAGGACAGACTATTATTTTTTTCCAAACCTAATCTCTTCCTTTTAGAGGCAATATTTCTCATCCCAAGTAGCTTTGCACTTTATGCTGTTTGATTTAAAATAACTACAGCAATTAAGAGATGTGTGAAATTCTTCAGATTTTACAGCTGAAGAGAACAGTTGTGATAAATACACTAAATCAACACGATCAGCAGCGCGATGCTGGGCGGTGACAAGCAGCGGCGTGACATCTGGCGGAAGCCAAAGTCACAGCAAGGGGGAGAAAGGGGGACGTGAGGAAGCATCCTGCCAAGCGTGGACAAGGAAAGAGGAACTGACAGTCTTCCTTTGGACTCGGGCCAGACCCTGTCACCTATAATTAAACATAGGATCACAAGAAGAAACTGAACTTCATTGGGTTTGGAGGGGCAGGGGGTTACTTTCCCTATTCCACACCACCACACAACGTCAGCAGTATGTTAAATATACAAACCCTGGCACTCGCTTCAGCGGGTGAATCAAGAGAGGTGCTGGAGGAGTGGAAGAGGAACTACAGCACCACTCACCTATGTGAAAACTTGGCTTCAAAGTAGTTTCTAGGTTTGCCTCAAGCGCAACATCCAAACAGAAATCAATGAAGACTCTTTTCAGATTCTACACTGGAGCACAAACCCCATGTTTTAAAAAGAGAAATACCATGAAAACCCAGATGTTGACTATTCAGTAAAAGAAGAGCACAGTAATGCAGTGCCTGAGGTTACAAGCCCAGTGTCATTACACTTGACACTTTCCACCAAAAGAACAATTTCAAGGCACTGCCTACAAGACAGCCATTCCCAAGACACCAGGAACTTGGACTCTATGAGCCACAAGGCTGATAAATGAAATCAAACCAGACAACACAGAGAAGAACCCAGATGGCAATTAACAATGCAGAGCCAGCTCTACTTTAGACTCAGCCATGACAACAGTACAATGCCTGAAAAACCGCTGTTCCGCTGCTAGCCACTCCCCTTCACACACCCGCTGGCCTCCGCAACACAAACAGCTTCACACGGTGAGCAGCAACACAGCAACAAACTCCCTTTTTCTCCACCAAGCTTTTTACTTCTGAACTATTTTCCTGCTCCTAACAGGAGCCGGTGGCATGTTTTACCTTTTCATTTGTTATCATCCACATCATTAGATTAGTACCCCCAGAAATCCTATATGCAATCTGAACAGATACAGAGCGCTACAGTTTATCCTTCTGGTATCCCACAAATTATGACGAAAATGTAACAAAATTCACGGGAAAAATATTCCAATGGCAAGGTTTGTATCATGAAATTCTAAATCCGACAAACAAATCCTTAAGTTCTACGTTTAAAGAAAAAGAGTTCTCCCCACAGTGTAGAGATCACTGTAGTGTGACAGTAGTGTCAGAGTGCTCCACTTGCTCCAGGGCATTGCCATCTGCAACAGCACAACATTTCGTCTCCGGTAAACAAACACATCTGCCTTTGCCAGTGTCCTCCCCACTGTGCTGCCCATCTGGAGAGATGAGCTGGAAGACAGGCGTGGGCTCAGGAAGGAGGGGAGATACGGGGAAGATCAGCCCTCAAGGGACATGGCACAGAGGAAGACAACAGTGCCACACCAACACCACATCCTGCTGGCCAAATTTACCAAAAAGCCATATAACTTATCCCATGCCCTAACCCTGACAGAGTTGTTCAATTTCAGTCTCAACATCTTATTTCTTCTTGTCTTCTCTCATATAGCATGTTGAGAATAACGCTCATGAAATGCTTCCTAACCTTGGATCTTTAACAGTCCGTTTGCCCCTTTCATACTTTGAATAAAATACCATGAGAAAAAAATCAGTAATTGCAGTTTAGAACCTTGAAAATACAGCTCCAACTTGGATTTGATATTTACCAAAAGCATCGTGTTGCTGTTTACAAAAGGGACTTGTTTTGCTAAGTACATCAAACAGCTTTGCTCTACTAAATCATTTTCCAAGAAGATTAAATGGATTCAGTATATTTGCATGAAAACTGACAACCTTATCTCAATGTTAAAGAGGCTTAATTCACTTAGCCGTCTGCAGTGTTTGTGACAAAATGTTTATTTGGCCTAAGGCTGGAATTTTAAGACTGTAGTTGTAGCAGTTATTGATAAGTGATGTGATAAGTTTTTTAAATAAGCAAATCAAGTTGTATTTTAATAAAACATCCTTTTAGCAAAGTGAATTCATCACTAAAGACAGAAGCCGCCACCTTTTTCATCATGGAAATATTCCCCTGTAAACCTTTGCCAAAATCCTTCAGCTACTACTCACTCGACTCCGAAGATAGTCTGCTAGGTTTCGCCGTGTAAAGTTTGCAGCTGCGGTGGGAGACAATTCATAACCTGGAGAAGAAATGTGTGTATTTGATAACAGTGCAAATCCATATTCATGCTTCACTTCCTGAGTTGCCTTTCCTATTTTGAAATAACAAGATATTCTTTAATGACATAGTGTCATTTGTCTAATTCCAGTTGATTCTGAAAGCTGCAAGCATTAAAAGTGTCCTCAAAATCCAGGCAGCTCCTAACTGTATAGACCATTTAAATACACAGCTTCAAAAAATGACAATATTATTCACATGTGGCCTGAATTTTTCAGTCAAGTGTATCAGGAAAACTGACAACAGTTGTCATACAATGGACATATTAAGAGAAATATTTTACTAACAAACCTATTGTTGTGTCATTTATATTACAAATGGGTTAGCTGGGCTTTGGAACAACCTCTTGGTTTAATAACAATCCAATCTCCAATTCTTCATCCTGCCTTCACTACCACCTTTGCTTGACACTTACAAATGCAGAAATCCTTCAAGCTAGAGAAGCTTTGAGGACTTTCCATCAACATTCAGCTGTAGACGATACCTATCGTTAACTCTGCTTCCAAACCCCCAGTAACTCTTCTCCTTCACTCACCATTTCTCATTTTGTAGAGCTGAACGTTTTTCTGGATGTATTCTGCAAACTGTACCGTGTCTCCAGCCTCCCCAACACACAGGAGTAAGATCTTTTCACTCATCTTAAACATTTTGTCATGGTCTAGGCAGAGAAAAATAACATTAAGAGCCACAGTCAGGCAGAAAAAAATAATTTTAGAGAATTTCAAAGGCTTGATACTCCCCTAGACATTTTACCACATAAAGAAACCAAAAACACATCACAGTTTGGCTCCCATGCCTTGTGCTATGAATTTCACTGATGCTTTTACTTACAATATTTATTTTTTTTCCCCTGAATCATATTTTACTAGTGAATTAGACACAACCAAGCATTTAATCTCACCCACCGATAGCCCCGGGCAGTTTGTAACACACCCATACCCCGGTACAGAGCAAGGACCGGGTCAACCTGAGCCGGTAAGTTAACACGACAACTCAACACAGTGCAGTGACACTGGCTCAGGCTTGGAAACTCTGACCAACCGGCCCCTTGAGGCCTAGGCTCCCTCTGAGTGACCGAGACCGGCCAGCAGCGCCTACAACGAACAAAACCTGCCCTG
>NW_010110609.1:0-5672 GCF_000699245.1 Pterocles gutturalis
GTGATACACAGTGCAACTGCTCACCACACACTGACCGAGGCCCAGCTCATTCCCAGCTAGCAATCCCAGAGGAGAGACAATCCTGAAACTGCAGTCCTGGAAGAGAGAGAGAGAGCTTCCCGGCCAATGCTCATCTAACTGAGCATGACATTGTATGATATGGAATATCTCAGTGGCCAACTTGGATCTGTTGCTCTTGCTATGCTCCCTCCCAGCTTCTTGTGCACTTGCATACTAGCAAAACATGAGAAGTTGGAATTTCCTTGATTTTTTAGCAACCACTAAAAATACCAGTATATTGTCAACATTCTTGTATCAAATCCCATACTGAACCCAAAAACCAGCACTATTCTAGCTACTAAGCAGATAATTAACTCTATCCCAGCCAAAAACAGGACAATCTCAAACTACTGGCATCACTGCTCCTTTCACCGACAGTGGTACATCAAGACTTACCACAATGAGTGCTTTAAAAGCATCATGACCAAAGTTTTTAACTTTCCTCGCAGCCAAGTCTTGTGATGAGCTTTCAGAACACTCTTCTTCTGATTGTCACATTACCAACCTTCCTTTCTAGCTCTCTCTACATTTTTCCTCCAGCTGTGTGGTCTTGCCATGAGAGCACAGGCTGAAACAACAGCACAGAGTGGCAGGACTCAGCAGGAGATTTAAAAATTACTCACTTTCTCTCCAGAACACTTTCTGCTTGAGGGACATTTCCACTTCATGGGCAGAGAAGGAATGGAGAAAGCAAGACAATTCCAGCTGCCAACCAGCTGAAGAGTACTAAAGGAAAATCCCAAAAGTTTAAGCACATCAAGGCATCTCACTCCTCCTCTTATCATAGTGTATAGGCTGTATTGTGCAAAATCACTAGCTAACTTCAGAATCTCTTTTACTCTGAATATTTTCCTCTATATGTGAAAGAAAATGCATATAAATGCCTTCTAAGCATGCTAAAACAATAATCATCTGAATCTGCATATATATATACAAACTCATCTTGTAAATTGGAACTACTATGAGAGCTCCTGATTTGAAAGCACCTCTTTATGCTAACACCAACTTTCAAACATATCTCAACCCCTGCAGTGATTAATTTTCAGGAAGGTATTAAGAACTAAACACCACTGGTGCATGTGTCATAAGAATTCTGGTCCTTGTTCCAGCAGTTTCTCAAGACTTTTGGGGTCCCCTGCCCAGCTTGCCAGCATCTAACATGGTGCTAAAGGGCAGAGAAAGTCTCAAGCTCTTACGGTCTTCCTGCCTAGGCATGACTATCACAACTCTCCAGCCACACCACATGCCTCCCTGGAACATCATGCAGGCTTCAGGCCAAACTCTTCCCCTGTATTGGAACCTAGGCATCAATGGCAAGTCAGCAGAGACAACGACTAACTTTACTATCTTTTAAGAGGAAATTAATATACAGAATCACATAAATATCAAAAACATATGGAATAAGCCATTTCTAGGTGCAACAGTTCTTAGATCCTTTCTCTAGCCGAGTCTCTCCTGCATGTTTTTCATAAATAAGTGTGAAGGCAGAGGTCACTGACTGAGTCCAGAATGTCTTTCTTGTGATGTCCACACTGGCACAGAGGTGCTGAGCTTCAGGGACAATGCACAGCTTTCCGAGACATTCTGATACTCCTGGATAAGGCTACTGAGGATGTTTTTTCATGTAAATCAACAGATAAGCCGTTTGTCCCCTGTGGAAGCAAAGAAAAAGCAAAACACGATGTATGTTTGAAGATCTAGGTTGCATGTAACCTCCCAGGTTTGCTCCTGCTCACCTTTTTGAGGTGTAGGTCAATTGAACTGGCCCTCTCCAGGGTTCCTGGGGCAGCATATAAAGGTAACCCCGGCAGCACTATAGCTTATAGGAGGGATTATCTCTCTCCATGGCTTCTTTTCTTATGATGCATCAAAACAAAGAGCATGGAGGAATCCTGACTGATGTATCTAACTTCAGGAAGGATATGGGGTCCACGTGGCAATCATAAGTAACAAGACTACTCCTGCAGCTCCATTTGCAACTACTCGTTAATCCTGCACGCTCCCGGTATACTGTGTATGTAGTCATATACAGTCACATCAGAGTAACCAGAATACAAGGATGCCTCTTCTGCCCTCCCGCATGCCCTGTACATCCCAGGCAATATTCATTTCAAACTATTTGTCTTCCGTCTCATTGCTATCCTAATTCCAAACTCCAGAGCAGCATTAGGTAAAAACAGAGATGTGCTTGCTTACCAGTAGAGGTTGGAGTGTCCATAGGTGCATTTAACATCATCCCATGATACCTAGAGATGAAAACCACACAAGTGGAGGCTGGTAAAAATTCTTAAGAGATGGGTGCATTGTGATACCAGCACAGCAATCCTTGTTAGAGTGGTGTAAGTGGTACTTCCAGGAACTAAACACCTTTTAATAGATCGGTTTATTGCTTCTACCCTTCAAGGAAAAACAGTTCCTTTGCCTATTCTGAACACATACATTAAACAGATCTAGAGTACATAAAGTAGGGTATACAGCAAATGGCTGCTTCTGCAAAATGCAAACCAGAACCTAAGGCCCTGTTTGGTACAGAAGCTAGAGACTCTTTGCCCTCAGCTCAGAGTACGCAGCTTTAGTTTTGTTTCCTGGTTCTCTTTAATCAGCAGTCAGTCAGACTGAATGAGATCTGGAGGAGTGTCCAGCAAGCTACAAAAGAAATGTGGGTTTGGGTCCTCACCTGGCAAACGTGAGAATCGTTGAAGCAATACCATTTACATTCTGTGAGACTTCGAATATAGGCACAGTAGTGTCCGCAAGTAGTTGATCCTGAATGAGCAACAACGGCAAAAAGCTCATACTTCCAGCCAGCCTGTGAAGAGCCACAAAGAGTAACTTTCAGTGCAGCAATTCTCATTTGCCATTGGCTGAAGAGAAGCAGCAGCCAGGACAGCAAGGATGTGCATTTTGTAAGGAAAAATGACAAAGATTAGACTGGCCTTGAGGATGCTGCCTTTTTAATTCTTACCCTCAAAGTTTTGCCTGCCAGCTATGGGCTGGCAGCCTCCCTGGAGACAACAGGAATGTGAAAAAGGCAGTAGGATAGCAAAGGGCAGCAAAGGTGTTACACTGCAGCCAACACTGCACCAGTAAGGTTTTGCTGTTGCCACACCTTCCCTTGTTATTTCTCAGTCAGGGGAAAAGATCCAGGGCGGCAGATCACTCTCAGCTGCTTGCCAAAGCTGTCATCTCCCTGCTAACCTCAACTTTGCGGCAAACAACACTGCATGGGAAACTGCCAGGAATGGAGTTCCCCTGTCTTGGACTGGTGACCTCTGCAAAGCAGTAGGTCTGCTGCTCACTGAGGCCATCTTGCCCTGGAGGCTGAACCACAGGACAGAAGTTGCCTCTAAGACACTGTTTACAATGTCTGGGTTTGGTCATCCAAATGAACTGTGTTTTCATCTTTTCTTTAGTGTATTTAGAAAAAGTTATGCTAAACGCTCTCAGAAAAACAGAGGTTGGTTTGTTTGTTCATTCATTTGTTTGAATAAAGCCTGGTTTTTGTCCTTACGGCAGAAAGCTCCACTTATGGTGCCTTTGGTGATTTAATCTGAGCACAGAAAGTCAAATAATGCCTGAACCAGTTAAAACAACAGAATGCGAGACATACATTTTTAAGACAGATGCTTTGACTGAGCAAGTACTGGTGTGATCTCTTAAGTTTTTATGAGACTAGAGCAGAGGGGAGAAGAAAATCTGCCCTTTTTAAATAGGGCATTAGGAGTATCTCACCTTTTCATTGTCATCTGCTTGGCACTGATTTTCTGTCAAGACTGCATTGAAATCAAGGTCTTGTGGGAATGGCAGACAGTGACTAAGCTTGTGAATATAGGCCAGTTTTTCAAAGCAGAAGCGCTTTAGGTGTATGGTCAGAGTCTGTGGCAGACGGACTAGCTTCATGCTCTGCAAAGCAATAAATAATGCAATTGAAAAATGAGGAACAAACCCTAGGGAGGTGGGGTGGAAACAGCCATTGTCACCCAGTGAATGCAGCATGGAGAGAAGTCAGTGAGTCAATGAATGATCTCCAGTTCCACCAGACAGCAGATGCCAAACCTTTGTAGCTCATCTGCACACAAGACACATACATATAACAGAGCTGTGATAACCAAGTTTCTCAACTTCAGCACGATCAGCACCCAGCTGCGGGTGTCTCATGGGCTGTTTCAGTTCTCATCTGCTTTCTTAACCCTAAGTTGATAGCACTAGGTTGGTGAGAAGAGGCAAGGCAACTTCCTTGTGACATGTGGCCACTAGAGCTCCATGAAGGACACCAAGCTGACAGCTCATTCCTTCCAGCACTGCCTTTGTTGATATTACTGCTGCTGCCATGGCTGCCACCAAGATATATGAATGCATTGTGGCCTTGGAGGTGGCCCAGTGGTGAAAATGACGTGGAAAGCCTTGAGCTCAGGCAGTGTCCCTCACACACCTCACTCTTCAATGCACTTGCCTCTTTATGGAACAGATAATTCATTGGTTGTCAGAGACCAATACTGTAAAAAATGGGGAGCCCAGTGGAGAGCCAGGAAGAAAGGAAATCACACCACAGTAGACAACTTTTATGCATATGCACAGCTCCAGCAACATATTCTAGTCTACCCTTGGAGCTATGCAGCAGTGTAAAGCCCCACAGTGGGAACAGAACATAAACCAGCAGAAGCTTTTCTGCTGGTACAGAAATGCTACATCCCTCGGTGACTTATATTAAAACCCAAGAAAGCATTATTTTGTTCCTAGAGCTACATCTACAGTAGGGAACTTCCTAACCAGAAAAGATGCATGTGGTTTATACCTAGCTGACACTGCTGCGCTGACAGTCTTTGAGTTGTTGATCTCCTCTTAAACTGATGTGCTTGAGTCCTTTCCCCACCTCCCCAGTTCTAAAGGGAGTTCTGGGTATAAGACACATATGGGGAAATAATTCTCTGATTACCTGCAAAAAAGGTGTTCTCCTTCCACACTGCTCACAGAAACACATGTTGTGATCAGTCAGCTCTTCAGGATGGAAAAAGTATTGCAGACAGTCCTCCTAAAAAGACAGATTTCTTTCAACTGAATTCCTTCAAGCTGGATTTCTGTTTCTACTCATACAGGGTACATGCAGGCAGCAAAGTTACAGAAAGCACATTTTATCCAAAGAACAAAAGATTGCCTGGCAGGCTAAAAAAGGGTACCACATTTTTCCTAACTGTTGGTATGATTACATTAGTTGAAAAAAATAGAGTACCACATTTTCCACAAAAAAATACGTTGATGCACAAGTGTCTTTTGTACCTACTTGGAAGCCTTAGAGGTTCTGAAAGAAGTTCCTTTAGGCTGAAACAGTATAAAGTGCTTAGAGAATAAAAAATGTCCAATGGTCCAGTGTCATCTGAAAAATTCACTGTCTATTTGTGGCAACACCTACATAACCACCATCACTGCTGTATCTGGATAGCAAATGGTAGTACTGATTTCTCCTGGTTTCAGCTGGGATAGAGTTAATTTTCTTCTTAGTAGCTAGAAAAGTGCGTGTTTTAGATTTAGTATGGGATTCGGTATGAGAAGAAAGTTGATAATATACTGACATGGATTTGACACAAGGACCACTCGCTGGATAAGGAATTGGC
>NW_010110610.1:0-228 GCF_000699245.1 Pterocles gutturalis
TGAGCAGCAGGGCGAGGGAGGGGATTGTTTCCCTCTGCTCCGCTCTGGTGAGACCCTACCTGGAATACGCTGTTCAGCTGTGGGGCCCACAACATAAAAAAGACCTGGACCTGTTGGACCAAGCCCAGAGGAGGCCACAAAATTGGTCTGAGGGCTGGAGCACCTCCCCTATGAGGACAGGCTGAGAGAGTTGGGGTTGGTCAGCCCTGAGCAGAGAAGGCAACGAGG
>NW_010110610.1:479-33424 GCF_000699245.1 Pterocles gutturalis
TTTGGGCAACCTGGGCTGGTGGGAGGTGTCCCTGCCCATGGCAGGGGGTGGCACTGGATGGGCTTTAAGGTCCCTTCCACCCCAAACCATTCTGTGATTACATGACTGCTATGTCATGTAACTACACAATTTAAATAACCACAGCCATCACATTAATGAAAGTTATTCCTAGTTTAAAGATACTTTTGAACTTGACAAAGTGTGGACGTTTCTTTAATGTTCCATTATTAAGGCTCAAATTAAGGAAAACAACTTTATACAAGTACCATAGTAACACACAAGGATCTCGACAGGCCACAGGTAACATCTCCCTGTTGATGCACTTCCATAGTGACCAGCTGACATCCAGTGGGCACCAGACTGAGGAACCTCATTTCCATTTATATCCTAAAACAAACATGGACAAACACCACCACGAATGACACATCAATGCATAAAAGCAATATTATCCATTTCCATCTCTCCCAGTTTACTTCTTTTTGTAAGAAGTAAACAGAGCACTTCCATGGTTATTAAAAATAATTTTAAAAATTAATAATGGCCTCCCTCTACAGTTTCCAAAGTCTGTCTAGATGTTGTCATAAACTAGAAATAGTATGTTTTGCTTACAGAGAGAAGTATAGATTTAAAATTAAAGGAAAAAAAATCCCTAAAAGCTGACAATACTATTAGTGAAACAAGACACTTGCACTTCAGGATTTAAGTTTATAGCAAACCTGTCAGCTAAATATTAAAAATGAAAAGCAAAGCGATCCAGGAAGCAGACAGTGAAGTTAAGGTCTAGTCCCTTAATATCAGTAAATATTAAATATATCGAAAGAACATCTATCAACCATGTACTACTTTGCTTGTCCTCAAGTCAAGAATGACCCTGAAACAGCTCTGGAGAAGACAGGCTTTCTAAATTACGAGTAGTTTCTAAGAGGAAGCTACACTTTTTCCTTCCTCCCAAAAAAATTTTGCCAAGAAGTCCATATGAAATTCTCTTCTCTGCATGGATGATGAAAGTGTGGACTGTCTTGGCCTCAAGTTGCACCAGGGGAGGTTTAGGCTGGATACTAGAAAAAATTTCTTCACTGAAAGAGTGCTCAGGCATTGGAACAGGCTGCCCAGGACAGTGGGGGAGTCACCATCCCTGGCGGCGTTGAAGAAACGTGTCGATGTGGTGCTTGGGGACATGGGTTAGTGGGTTGGGTGGTGCTGGGTTGACGGTTGGACTTGATGATCCTTGAAGTCTTTTCCAACCTTAATGATTCTATGATTAGGAGAGAGCTCAGTCTTAAGAAAAAACTTATGATACGGGGTTCCTATCACTCGACGCAAAGTACTGTCCATCCTCTTTCTTCCCAGTATCTATTTGTGAACAGTGATTTCAGTTTGGCCACAAGAAGTCACAAAAAAAAAAAATCACACCACAGATGAGGCAAAAAACCAAATTTGCTTCTCCCCAAAAAGCTGGCATGCCAGAGTACGTGCAAATAGTGAAGGCTCAGCAGGCATGCAGACACAGCTTGGAAACCTTTGGCAGAAGCCTAAGTGCTAATTTTTATCGTCTTCCTTTGGCAGGTAGAGACGTACCCCAAATTTCCCAGTTCCGAAGGTTCCTTAACCTCCCCCCTAGACACTTGAGGGGAGTCGCAGGCATTCGTCACTGCCCTGAAAGCTGTCAGCAAATTTCACCAAAGCAAGAACAAGATCAGGAACAACATTTGTCAAACTGAGAAGCTGAGAGATGAAAATGCAGTGAGGGAAGAACTGCAAGCAAGCAGGAGAATGACATTAAAAGGGTTCCAAGGAATCCAGGAGAAGTATTATCTGAAACACAAGCCTTCTACTCAGATCATTCTGCTCTACTTTTATCTTTCCAGTTCCTAAAGAGTTATTCTCAAAACTCAATTCAGACCAATACATAGCTCTCAAACACATCTTTTAAGAAACAAATGGACCAGGCAATTATTTATTGTACTTAAAAAGACAAAAACCAACAAAACAAAAAACCCCACAATTATGCAAAGAACTTCCTTCTTCTGGAAAAAGCTGACTTTTTTTAGTTTTGTTTTTGATGGGGCTTATTGGGTGGTTTTGGCCTTTCTGACACTTCGTATTTGCAGTCAGACAAACTGGAAGTTTTGTCCTTGATAAACGCCACTTTCCCAGAAATTGAACTCTACAGGTAAATAACACAGCCAAGTCGCAACGTTATGCACGCTCAGAGCCTTTGAACTTAAGACAGCTCCACTAAAACCTTACTCAATTGCTCTTTTCTCTTCCAATATTTCATTTCTGATTGCTACCAATTATCAAGGCACAAGAGCAAAGCTTTCATGTTCAAACAGTTTGGGTCCAGAAAGTAACTACAGCCTCAATCCAAGATTATAGAAGTCAAGATGAAGTCTCCAACTGGTTTAGGTGGCAACAACCACAAGCACGTCAAAAATGTGATGTTGTTTTACTTATGGCAAGATGATATAAATCCTGGCAACAAGCAAGCAACTATGCATCATCCCAGATTATATTTCAGAATACAAAGTACAAGATTAAAACATTTGTCACATTTGTGTGCGGGACAATCTACCACAAAGCAGTAGCATAAGCAACTACAATGATGCAAAGATGTCTATAAAGAACACACAAAATTAAAAAAACACTACAGACAGATGTAACAATGGAACTGCTACAAGAAAAACCTTTACAAGCTTGTTTCACTCTGCTATCCTTGGAAAGATCCATTCTTAAAACTCACTTTTAGCAAATAACCACTGTCATCACAAAAGCTTCGCTCTCCAGAAGCGGGGAAATGAAGAGTTACAGAGATGGATGGAAAAGAAACAGAAGCAGAAAGTCAATAAGAAGTGCAGTAATAATGACAAGTTCTGCTGACTGCTTGGAAACACAAGCAGAAGCAGTTTACAACTGGTTTTAAAGTCCAAGTATGCATCTGGAGCATGCTAACAAGACGGTCAACTGTCTTCAGAAACAATACGGTTACAACAGGACTTGGAAAATCACCGTGGTGGGTCAGCCAAGAGTGCAGCCAAGAAAAATAAGGTGAGCCCTGAGAGCAAGACTAGAAAGAAGTAAGACTTGTTAAATTGAATTCATAACAAGGACCATGTCTATCATTGGGAAAGTTTAGGTCAAGACCAGAATTTTATGCCCCCAGTCAGCTAGTAACACTCCATCACTTGTATTACACAAGGGACACAAATGGAGGATAAAAATACTTTCAACTTTGAAGATCATAGAGATTGATTTATTCTTGTGTCATCAACTCATCACTCAACTTGGGCATACCACTTCAACTATTTGTTCTTTCCAACCCCGATATGCAAAAAGAGAGAGATGAGTGGGAGACAGGCTGCACAAAGCAGTAACAGGGCAGAGTACAACATAAATACTGCTCTGCCAAGAAAGTACTGCAGTTCCTCAAGTTAGTAGTGATTCCTCCAGTTCGAGAACCCTTAATTTAGGTGAAAACCCCTTGTCTTTGGATTTCTGGCTTTTATTCAGGATGCTGCTCCTCTGTTTATAGTATAAAGAACAAATCAAGAAAAAGGTGCATTCTAGAAAAAAACCTAAGTGTTGGGGGTTGAATATATATTGTTAGCACCATTATTAAACATAAAAAGCTTTTCACATTTTAAAAGCCAACTGTCTCCCTCTGTGTTGAATACTAGATGTTAAAAAAATTGTGATTTTATATTTAAATTGTATCCATTATTTTTCCACCCATTTATTAGAAAGTTTTCTGGAGTCCTCAGACAGACAGAGATCCTTCACTTTTAATTATTTGCATCACTTACGAGGATTTTAATTTTACTACTTTGAAGCAATTAAAACTAGAAAAACCTTAAAAGCTACAACTTTTCCTGTGTGGGGGGTGAGGCAGTGGCCCAAGCTGCCCAGAGAAGCTGTGGATGCCCCATCCCTGGAGGGGTTCAAGGCCAGGCTGGATGAGGCTTTGGGCAACCTGGGCTAGTGGGAGGTGTCCCTGCCCATGGCAGGGGGTGGGACTGGATGGGCTTTAAGGTCCCTTCCAACCCAAACCGTTCTGTGATTCTATGACAATCAGAAGGCATTTGAGCCATTTTATACGGCACCTGGCAGTAAGGATAGCGGTGAGGCTAACAGCTATCCACACCTACCAAAGAGTGATCTCAAATGTCCAACTGCACATTACCCATACGCCAGAATGAGAAATAACTGTAGTAGCTCAGAAGCATGCTGTGGTCACTGAGTAAACACTGATGTGTAACCGCAGCAAGGACAGACTTCACCATTTTGTTAGAGCAAGTCAAAGAATTCTGGAAGCCAAGAATCAGTATTCTTATCATATACCAATCCAGCTTGGAGGAGACCATCTTCTTGTATGTTGTGTGCTTCTAACCCCCCCCCAGGGGCTTTCCACTGGGCTCACTTCCATCTTTCCTTTCCCATACAAGAAAAGGTGTGCACCTTCCTTGTAGAAGGGTCCCCAAAACTGGACCTGGTACTCCAGATGCAGCCTCACAAGTGCATGGTCACTTGCCTTGATCTGCTGGCTATGACCCTGCAAATATAGAATCATAGAATGATTTGGGTTGGAAAGGACCTTAAAGATCACCCAGTTCCACCCACTCCAGGGGAATCCACATCTTCTCTGGGCAACCTGGGCCACTGCCTCACCACCCGCACAGTGAAAAATTTCTTTGTAATATCTAACCTAAACCTACCCTCTTGCAGCTTACAACCGTTCCCCCTCATCCCATCCCTGCACCCCCTGACCCAGAGCCCCCCCAGCTCTCCTGTAGCCCCCTTTCAGCACTGGAAGGTCTCCCCGGAGCCTTCTCTTCTCCAGGCTGCACACCCCCAACTCTCTCCTCGGACCATCTCTGTGGCTCCTCTGGACTCACACCAACAGCTTGATGTCTGTCCCCACAGCTGAACACAGCACTCCAGGTGGGGGCAGCCAAATAGCAGGGGACAGTGTGATTCAGCACAATGCTGGGTTATCCAAAAAGTCTGCAAGGGAACCAAACGTTGTTTTTTTCCCGTCACCCTGGACACACACTGAACTGAGGGTGCAATTAATACACCACCCCTGCTTGTTGCTCCTTATCCTTGCTCTGGTAGGGGTGCTGGATAATGAAGATTAAAGATGCTATAAAACATGAAATGCTATCACATTTAATTAGATTTTCTCCTCTTTTTTTCCTCCCCTCAGCTTAGACTAGATTTCCCAAGCAGTTACCTGGTTTTCAATACTCCTATTACCTGCTGTGTGCTATTCATACTAACAAAAGGACTAATAGATACGGAATTGTATACAGAGGGGAAAAGTTATCACTACAGGATTCTGGTTGAGACTGATAATGAAACAGCAGCCTTCTTCAGAGAACCTGAAAATTAGATGCACAGGGGTTCAAGGGTCCAGAAAAGGCACCTGAGAGTCCTTCAAGGCTCTTTCTTACATCCACCTGGCTTAGCTAAATGGAATGAATACTTGATTTTTATTTTTTTTTTTTTCTGAGGGTGGGAGGTTGGGGCTAGATAACAGCATTGTGATTGAGTACCTGGATATGAAGATAACTGTAGGTAAGAGAGCTCACCAACATTTTTCTTTTGGCAGGGCCTTGGGGTGCAGAGAGGAGCTGCAGCAAGAGAAAACAACTGGAAGGTGAATCAACAAATAAACATCTTGTTATTCTTCTTTAAAAAGCTGATTTACAAGGAGCAAAGTCTACCAAAAGAAATTCTAGGTTATCTCCATCACGACCTTTTTTTTTAAGTGTGACTTTCAATGAGAGAGACTTCTTTCAGAGTTAAAAAAAAATACAAAATAACTGTATTTAGCCAAATAATAATTAAAGTATTGGCCTGGATTACAACAGAATTTGTCTTAGACAATCTGATAGTTATTTCTGATGTTCAAATCTACTTACCTACATCTACTCATTATTGTACTTATTACCTACAATAATACATAGTGACCCTTTAGAAAACAAGGATCAATGAAATAAGCCTGAAAAAAAGAGCTCAGCTTTGTATGAGCTAAAAATTGCAAGTTTATAGAAAATAACCATGGCACCAGAACCATTATGCAGCTTGTTTAAAGGTTACAGTCAGTTTATAGCAGGGCTTAATTGCCTTAAAAAGAAAACATAGCTAAACATTTGTCTATCATAACATCCCATCTGGATGGTTTTAATTTAGTGTTTTACAACAAACTACAACTTAAATACTAGCAAGATTTGTTCAAATTCTTCTTTCTTTCCTGACTTTGGACAAAGTTTTCCAATCTGTTTGCAGTTAAACCTCTGTATTCCCTTAGAAGGTTTTTCAACATTTGTGCTGTAAAATAGCGATTAGAGAGGAATATACATACTTATTATTTTTTTTAAATTCACTTCTAGACCTCCACAGTCCTGGAAGTATATGAGCAGAGAAAAATGGAAAGCCCTCAACTAGGTGCTTCTTCAGGGCAAAAGAAACCCAGAATAATGATTGTTCAAACCAGAAAACCAAATGCTTTCTGTCTGGGATACTACTCTGAGTTCAGACAACAGATATGAAAACATGAACAAACAACTGAGAAAGGTTAAAAGAAAACAATATGGTAAGTCACAATTGGAAGGGAAAAAATCAAGTGATACACAAACGCAGTATGACAAAAGGAAAAAAAGCTGAACCCTCCAAATAAAACAGCAAATAAATAGCAGCAACCTCGAAGGTTTCAGCTGCCTCACTGGGTGAATAAAGACAATGCTGACATTTAAAAGGAGAACTGATCTACTGCTTTTACAAGGAACTTGCTTTCAAAAGGTACAGGAAAGGAAAATGATGAAAAAAATGACTTCAGTGTGTGTAGCCAGATCTAAACAAGCACTTCACTGAATTCAGTTTACATGTGACTTACCCGAGATAAGGATCTGACCTGAAAAATTTGCTTAAGAAACAGGGAAGTACTCACAGGGCAGCTGTTGGAATTTTGCACCAGGCAAAAAGGCAGAATACCGACAAACAATGGTCTCGTCAAAGAATTTAACGCGTGATAAATTTAAGAGCAGATGATGTATTACAGAACTGATCCTCCAACCTTCTACCACTGCAAATGTATCTAAAGGATGCTGAATTATACCTGACAAGGAATTTTCCAGGAATTCTGGGGTGGTATGTGGCATCCCTATTCCAACGTATTTACAGAAAACAGCAAGTGCAAGCGGCTGGAGACACACTCTTAGAGGGGAACACCCTGAGGGACTGAGGCATGGGGGTGACCCACATCAGAGGCACTCTAAGGAAAAGTGTACCAGAGGAAAACCTGAAGAATCAAAGTGCTGCAGAGGAAAGCAGTAAGAAGCAGAGTTAGCAGAAAGAAATCCCTACAGATGACACCAACATTTTGGACCACCCATCGTCTCAGAGGAACTGTGACAGATGGAGTACAAGCCATGGAAAACCTAAGTTGAGAAAAAGGAGGAGAGCAGAGGTGTTGTACTTAAATTGCACCTGGAGAAGAGTGAGAAAACGTATTTACTGAAGTGTCTTTGATTGTGTTGGGTTTTTTTCCCCACCTCAAAACCTAAATCACTGATCAGAAGCTTGTGTTAACTAGCAATAAATTAAGCAACATTTCCCAAAGTCGAGGCTATTTTGCCTGCAAAATTCCCATGCTTTCCATGGATGATGGAAAGAATCACAGTATCACAGAGTGGTTGAGGGAGACAGGGAGCTCTGGAGGACATCTGCTCCAACCTCCCTGCTCAAGCAGGGCCACCCAAAGCCAGTTCCCCAGGATTGTGTCCAGATGGTTTTTGAGCATCACCAAGGATGGAGATGCCACAACCTCCCCAGGCAACCTGTGCCACTGCTTGATCACTCTCACAGGAAAAAAAAAAAAAAAAAAACCTTTCTTGATGTTCAGAGGGAACCTCCTCTGTTTCAGCTTGTGTCCATTGCCCCTGGTCCTGGCACCGGACACAGGCCTGGCTCCACCTTCTTTGCTCCCTCCTCTCAGGTATTTAACACATCGTTAAGATCCCTCTTGAGCCTTCTCTGCTCCAGGCTGAACAGTTCCAGCTCTCTCAGCTCTTCCTCAAGAGGACAGATGCTCCAGTCCCTTCATCGTCCTTGTGGAAGGGGCTGACATCCAGAAAGCCAAAGACTGTTGAGTACTTTGAGCCTCCACTGCTAGAAAGCCATAATGAGTAACTGATTAATCACAGAACCACAGGATGGTTTGGGTTGGAGGAGACCTTAAAGATCATCCAGTGCCACCCCCTGCCATGGGCAGGGACACCTCCCACTAGCCCAGGTTGCCCAAAGCCTCATCCAGCCTGGCCTTGAACCCCTCCAGGGATGGGGCATCCACAGCTTCTCTGGGCAACCTGGGCCACTGCCTCACTGCCTGCTTTTAAACCACATTTATATTTTTTTACTAAGAAGCTTGACATAAGTCTTACCAAGTAAGCCTGTATTTCATCTGTATATTTGTTCACTATTTCAGTTGCAAAGTGAATCAAGATGAAGCTGTGCAGTTACTGCCTTTGAGGGTGGGACATCCAAATAACGGGACACATGGAAAACTTGCACAAAAGCTGCACTTAAGAAATCCAAAGAGTGGGAATTGCCTGCTACCCAACGTCCACAGGCCAGCGTACAGCATAAAGGCAACTGGTATCCAGACAAACCAGTGAATATGAGCTAGCTAAGATGAGCCTGAACTTAAAGAACACCCAGATGGTTGCAAGACAGGGAATCTTTAGCTAAAAAGCATGAAAAATATTAAAAGAACACAGATCAGAAATAGCTATTCCTGACTGTCACTGCCTCCTCCTCCTTAAAAACAGGAAAAGGAGAAAAGGTACACAGGATGCAGGGATTAACGAGTAGCTGCAAAACACTGATGATGAACAGTACTGAATGTTGATGAACATAGTGGATATTAAGATGATGGAAGAAATTGCTACCAATTTTGTTCACCTTTAGACAATCTTGTAAAAATCAAAAAAGCTAAAAGGAAAGAGCTATAAAAGATTGAGGAGTAAAGAAGATGATTTCTTCCCAATATTTTGGAAATAGCTGAGGTCACCCCCTTTCTTGAGATAAAAGGATTTGCTGACCAAATGATACAGAAAGTGGGAGATTGATGCAGATGATTGATACAGAAAGGGAGAGAAGTTTGAAAGATTCTGAGCTACACACACATACAAAAAGTGCTCAGGTTGCAAGAAAACAGCTCATCCTGAGATAAGCAGTCAGTGTAAGCTTATTTGACTGGGGAAAGGCAGGGAAAACGTACATATAGGAACAGGGTAAAATGGTTACTACTTCTCTGGGAAGTTTGTTTTCTCTTAAACATAGCACCTTATATTCAGATTGCCACCAGCACAGTTATCAACATCCCCAAAATGCAGCCCCTTCGACAAAGGAGGCAACAAGGAGGTGGCACATGGCATAGAGCCCAACACTAAGAAAGTGTATACGAAGGCTGAGGAGTAACACAATTCTTTTTTAATACCTTAACGGAGCAGAAGAGTGTTTTCCAGAGAATCAAATTCCAGTAAGCTGAAGTCCACAATTTTGCTTTCTAAATCAATCATCCCACCTAGTGTTACTTTTTTTATTTCTCCCCCTCAAAAGAAATTTCCATGTTATCAGTTACAAGTACGGAGGAGGTCTATTAGATGACACAGCCACTTCCCTACGGCTATAGTACTGCCTTAATTACGGTACATTTTACAGAAGTTACTTTTGTATCTCCTGCTGATACCACTGGTGCTTCCATTTCATGAAAACATCAAAGCAAACCTGTTATAAATACATTAATACCAAGCACAAATATCCTTTACTTTTAAGTGTTTAAACAGCAATGACCCAACCCAATTTATTGTTTTTGTCTACAAACTCTAAAACATTCATAAAATTATGTTCTTCGCTTGCTGTCCTTTACTCCAGTTATATACATTTAATTCGTTCGAATTTGCCTTGGTCCTGTCACCCATCAATCATTCTCCTTCCTCCTCCACTCGCTGTAATTCATCAATGTCTTCCTAGTAATAAAGTGCTGAAACAGAAAGCAGTGCTCAAGGAATAGAGTGGCTAAAAACCAGAAAAAAAAGAATTATCCAACTGCTCACTTGGACTTTAACACAAAACACGAGCAATTTCAACAACAGTATGGTCAAATAACTTCCCCGAAATGGGAAAGTCAGAGGATCTATTGGCATCACGGAATTGCCCGAGACTTTTTCCATTAGAGTGACAACTCGATGGAGATGAGACATGTACCTGTGATAGCTGTGTGCCTCAAATCCTCAGTAGCTCCTGGGCAACCAGATGAAATTATCAAATCAAAGATTCAGTACCATCTACAAGAAGCACGTCAGACAGCACAGCTACAGATGTCATTGCCAGAGGACAGCGTTGGAGCCAAAAGTTTAAGCCGGCACAAAAAGGGACAGGGACAAATTCGAAGAAGAAACATCTACTGAGTTCTATTCAACACCAAATAGACCAGCTTTTCCGTCAAATGTTGCCAACTGCTGGAAGTTCAGAGTATTTTGGGAATGCATTGCTGTTGCTTGCTCACCCTCATTTCTCCCTTCTAAGCATCCTCTGCATCACACACAGTATTGGCCTAAGACCACCCCTGGTCTGACCTCGTGCAGGCATCTGTCAAGTCTCATGGGAGCACCACCACGGACCAGCAATACAGTTGTAGGTATAGTGAAGGCAGCAAAAATAATTTAAAAAGCTTTTTCTTGCACTTTTTATTTCCATACTTTTTCATCTTTTGATTTAATGCATCCTCATTTAGTTTTAATTGCCATTAAGAAAAGTGTTTTTCTTCAGGATTATCTCTGTCCCAAAAAGTTTTCTACGTGAATGATGTATAGAACAACGACATCCTGATGCATTAAAGGAAACCATGAGGATTTTCCTTTCAATGCAAACCTGCCATTTCCCAAACGGATTCTGTTGTTGTCTTCAAGATGACATTTAATTCTTTTTACACTCCCTGTGACACATATCTCTGTTAAAAAAATCTAACTCTTTTCAATTTGCTCCTCACCTATTAATTTACAAATTTTTTACTACAGAATTCATAAATTCACAAAAGTTAATTCAGTGGAAAATTTTGGGGTTAAGTTCATCCCAAACATTTCAAATGCTTTACTAAAAACTAAATGTATGACACCTTCTCACCCACCATCCACTAGCTTTAAAGTTGCATTCAATCAGATTTAGCTAGATTATGTTACATTGTCCCATAACCAATCTATCTTCAACAACTTCTCTTGGTGTTTGTTCCAATATTTTACTATGGACAGAATTATGTCTGTACAATCCAGAGTTTAAAAAAGAATCCATGGAAAGACCAGGTCAGGCTGGATGAGGCTTTGGGCAACCTGGGCTAGTGGGAGGGGTCCCTGCCCATGGCAGGGGGTGGGACTCGATCTTTAAGGTCTCTTCCAAACCAAACCATTCTGTGGGTCTGTGACCAGTTATTACTGAAAAAAACAACAGCTATACTCAACGGTGAAGTGGTAAAAAAATGTAAATGTCTCAAAGAATAAAGTCCATAGCACACCCTAAAAATAAAAATTAAACAGCATCAATAGCAAAAGAAATATTAACCTGCAGGTATGAACTACTACCAGGTTCATGAGTAAAAATGGAAGCAAGCGTAAACTAAGCCACAAAACTCTCAAGCTGTTAGGAGAGCACTCCCACGAAAGGATGTATCATTAAATGGCAGGAGCAATTGCCTTGAGCAAAGAACTTCCCATCGCTGCATCTATATTATAATCAGGAAGGATTAAATGTAATGTTCAGAAATGTCTGTTCCCAAAAGCATACATGATAACGTTACAGACGCCTCTCCCTTTCATTAAGGACAGTGTTTTGTCGTGTAGCAGCAGCTTACTTTCACCGTAAAAAGATGCTAGACCCCTCTACTCCACCTTCATTACAGCATGTTTTCTTATTTAATAAACTTTCATCAGCTTAAATGAATGCTTGTTATTAGTACAGCTAAGAGCCACAGGATAATACTCCAGAGAGATATCAGTGCTTGTTGGTGCATTAACTAAGAGCGGAGGGGCTGAGGTCAAGCACGTGTCAATGCAAATGAAGCAATATTAGGCACTGAGGGTTTAATGCACTAGACTGCCTCAGATAATAGAAATTACAGGATAAAAAGAATGAGATGAAGTTATTGATAAGTAAACTGAGGGGGAAAAAAGAAAAGAAGTTTCAAAGGGAAAGAAACTCTCCACATTCTAACATCTTTAAACCTAGCCACGTTTATTTAAAAAAAGAGATCAAAAAACAAATCTGAAAAGAAAAAAAAAATCAAGATACAGAAAAGAGGTGGAAAGTGTTCTAACAACATGGAGCACCAATGCTTCTCATATAAGGACCTTAGAAGTATTGTACCAAAGTTAATTACTTAAGCTTTACACTGTTCCTTGAAGGCAGATAAATACTACCAATAAATCTTAGCATCTGAGTAAAGGTAGAGTATTTTAAATGAATGAGCAGCAGACAGAAGAAAGCTCATTATTTCCATGCTTACATGTGAATCACTAGACCATATCCTATGCATACATCAACTTCATTAAAACAAAGCTGCCTTCTTTCTCCCCTGGACCCCAACCATACAAGAAATCGCAAGGTTCGCCAATCATTAGAAACTAATACAAACCTGTTCCTTTTAGCTTAAATGCTTATACACCTCAATAGGTAATCTGAAATGAGATACAACCCTTGAGATGTCAGCTTCTCAATTCTGTTTTCTAAAAGGCTTCTCTGTAATCAATAAGGTCAACAATGACAAGACACAATGTAAAAAAGGCAGATGTATTGGGAAAATATTACTAGTTTTACTATTCAGGAGAAAGAATTTCAAGCAGTGTCAAAATTTCAATTCTGTAATAAAAGTATTTCTATAGAGTCCCAAACCAACAAAAGTCTCTTATTTCCACTTATGGCATTAACGTCAAAATATAAAGCTGTTCCACAGCAGTACCTGAATCCCAGTTCTGCAGTAAGAAATGCAGGAACAAAATGAAAGCCTGTTTGTATTGATTTTCATTGTTCCAGCTAAAAGGCACACAGTAAATAAAATGCATACTGAGAACTCCGTTGCATTTTTTTCTTTATTTCATTACTCCAGACTACTTCTAGTCTAAGAAGTCTGCTCACTACACGGTACTTTTAATTGAAAGACTTTCCTCGTACTACACTGAGGAAAGCCACAGGTAGCAGCTACATTCAAGCAACAAAAAGGAAAACTCCCCTCAACAACCGTGCCCAGGGCGACAAACATCCAATGTTTTCTGGGAAGATGTTAATCACTCCAAATGCCTTTGCAGAGGACTAACATGAGGTGTGTAGAAAGGCAGGGGATGCTGATACTGAGTAGGACACAATGATTCCGGGATGAGCAAGAAGAGGGCAAATACGTGTGTGTGTACCCACGCACACACAGAGCAATATCCTCTCTTTGCTCCCGAGAAAACATTTCAATATTTTAAGCTTACTGTTTGACTCCCACTTCCCCCAGCAAGCTAGACTCCTTGTCCTCACACACTATTCTCCAAAATACCTTACCCATGGTTAGTCTCTCCTTTCTTTCCTTTTCCTATGCCACCTCTCCCTTCTGGCTGGCTCAGCAGCCTTATGACCACTTATTAAAATGTCTTTTGACTTCTGACCACATTCTCACCCATAAGGAGTTCAGTTGTGCTGTAAAGCTAAAAAAAACAAAACCTTTTTTGTAAAACGCTTCGGCATACATACAGTGGAGCCAGTGAGCATCTCTAAATGAGACTGGTATGTTCCCAATATAAAGATTTCACAATGAAGTAACGCTGTTCAAAAAATTAACCCAATATAGATCTTACCATCTATAGAGCTGAGCAAAAATACATTTACTGCATCATAAGGTGGTGAACTCGGTATAGATTTAACTATGCTGCATCAGCACGATTGAAAATGACCCAATTTACCTGCAAAGCAATCTCCTCTCCTGTACAGCTGGATGCTGCGCCAAGTACCTTTAATTGAATGCAACAACAATAACAGCCACTAGCTCGGCTCTAGAAACTGAACCAACCGGCAACAACGCAAATTTGCAGTGAGAAAGTGGTCAGCTCAGAGAAAAAAAAAAAAGTCTGATGCTATTATTCACTTCAGCAAGCAGAGCATGAGACATATATTATTCTTTCCTTGACATAAGGAAATTGAAATAGAAGTCCTTAACATCGAGAAAGAAAGAACAGTAGGTACTGGAGCATTCCCTGGCCTACTTCTTGAGAAATAAATTACTGTCACTTCAGCTTTGTATTTCTTGGGACAAAAACACGCAGACTGAAACAAGAAGGATGTGCTCATGAGTAAAACACACATACACATCACTTCCTAGCTCTGAAACACAAGCAAATGTGAAGTTAAACTTCAGTGAAGACTAGACAGAGGGCTCCATACTTCCTTCTTTCTACCTTCCTTCTTATCGCCCTCCTAACAAAAGAAATTTCAACTGGAAATAGCAGTTATCCTTGCTCCTATCCTACGGATAAATTTCTGCAGTTTCATGGTGTTTGGTTACCTGACACAGCCCCACCCCAAAGGAACTGTACTCCTGCACCAATAAATCAAGTTCAGAGTAAGTGTTTCATGGTCTATTGGAACTGAAAGATTTTTTTAAAAAAGACCCTATATGCTTTGACAAACTGGTTTTAGTTCATTAAAACTGCAAAGCTAGCCACAAAAAAGAAAGTAACCTAAGCAATTTGCATTTAATCGTATTATTATATGACCTTTAATTATTTGATTCAACAACAATTCTTCCTTCAACTGTTTTCAGCATTTCATCTCAGATTATTCAAACAAATGGAAAATATTAATTTCTCCCTGTGCGTACCTCATGAATCAACAGTAGAGCCAGAACAATTAGATCAACACCACAAACCTCTACGATAGCTAAGTAACTGCTAGGCAGAGTGTACCGCCCTTACACACAGCCCAGCGCTGGGGAGATGAGACATGGAACTGCCTCCTCCAAGCAAGAAACCTTTTGTCCTTGCCCACTGCTGTGTGCCCTCCGCTTCAAGTTCTGAAGTGTTGTGTAGCTCATCTAAAACATCTTTTCTAGGAGAATTTGGATTCCAGCTTTCCAGCAAGCAAGCTCGTGCTCCCAGGCCAAGTGCAAGCTGTACCCGCAACCCCAACGTGGCTCTGCCCCCAGCTCTGCTGCTCTCCCTTTTGGAGACCGCACATTGCTTTTTCTTAAGAAGCATCACAATTCCTCTCTTAGGATCTTAGAATCATTTGTTATTCAGACTGGAGAAGAGAAGGCTCCGGGGAGACCTTCCAGAAGCCTTCCAGCACTTGGGAGAAAGATGGGGAGGCACCATTTTTCAGGGAGTGTAGTGATAGAACAAGGGGTAACGGCTTAAACCTGAAAGAGGGGAGATTGAGATATTAGGAAGAAGTTTTTTATTGTGAGGGTGGTGAGGCAGTGGCGCAAGTTGTCCAGAGAAGCTGTGGATGCCCCATCCCTGGAGGGGTTCAAGGCCAGGCTGGATGAGGCTTTGGGCAACCTGGGCCAGTGGGAGGTGTCCCTGCCCATGGCAGGGGGTGGCACTGGATGGGCTTTAAGGTCCCTTCCAGCCCAAACCATTCTACCATTCAGGTCTAAAAAAAAACTGTAAGATCATCAAGTCCACTTCCCTGGGCAGCCTGTTCCAATGCTTGACAACCCTTTCAGCAAAGAAATTTTTCCTAATATCCCATCTAAACCTCCCCTGGTGCAACTTGAGACCAGTTCCTCTTGTCCTATCACTTGTTACGTAGGAAAGAGACTGACCCCCACCTCGCTACAACCTCCTTTCAGGTAGTTGTAAGAGAGCGAAAACATTTCCCCGGAGCCTGCTTTTGATGTTTTATGTTAAACAGAAAACACACACATATGTGTGCACGTGCACTCAATTGCCACATAAAAGTGAACGCTACTTTTAGCAATTTAGTGTGTGAAAAAGAGATCCTTTACAGAAAAATGTAAAAATTCATACCTTAAAAAAAGCATAGGAAGAAATTTAAAATAAGTGAAATGTATTCCATCTCAAGCAGGAGTTCTGTCTGTTCCAGACCCTCCTATTTTCTCCAAATCTTCACAATTCAGAGGAAGTTGGAACTAGGTTCTTGTAACACAACCTGCATAAGGTACAATTACAGACCAGCAAACCTGATCCTACCAGCTCTCCTCGCTGGAGTGCTTATTATGAAGACGCTGGAAGAACACAGAAGGTGAATACGTGATACTTGAAGCTCATCTGTGCTACTCTGGATGGATACAGAATTAGAAACAAAAAAAGCTGGCATTTAAAATTTTTAAGTTCATACAAATGTAAGCTGTCACAAAATACCTTTGCATTGTGTTCGTACTACTGGGAAAAGCTGCCATTCTTTTATTAACAATTCTTCCCAGCATTACTCAGTCATTGCCCATTAGAACCAGCAGCTGGAGAGTTCTGAGTGATAATGAAACCTGTAACAAGCTATCTTCAGCTGTCTTTTCCAAACAATAAGGGAATTAAAATTTCAATTTAAATGCAGAGGTTTGAAACACGCTTCAGCGGCAAAATTACTTCAATTAATGTGAGTGAAATACAAAGAGCAGACTGCAGAAATGTGATGCAGCAATCAGAAATTATGCCATTAGAGTGCTTGCATCAACCTATCACGACGACTGCAAAGGTCTAATTTCCACTGTATGTATCACAAGGCTACAGGCGAGAGTATTCATCAGTGCTCCAATTTCAATGCGAGGGATACAGGCTCCTTGTCGGATCACTTCAGGCTTTTTATAAGCCACGAGCATCTGTTTACCTTGAGGAACAAAACAAAAGGACAGAGATATCTATATACACTCTGCATCTCTGTTTAGTAATTATTTTACATAATATTCGTATCATATAAAAGGAGAGAGGAATTATCCTGCAGCCAGTGAGTGATTACAACATCAGGGTCTTGAAGAGGCACTGTTAACAGAAGATGGCAAAAGCCAATGAGCCTGAAGCAATTTTTGTCTATGAAAAAGCTCCAAAGGCAGGCAGGTTACTATTTCTTTATTACGGGTACACTTGCCTTCAAATGAGAACTCCAAGTGTCAGTGAACGGCTGAAAGAGTATGTTCAGTTTTCACTTGAGGTTTCTCTGCATTCCTTGAGATATTAAAAAAAAACCCCAAAACTAACAGCTGCTTTTTATATCATTATCATTTGATTTCTTAGAAAAGATACTCTATTCTGAAGAAAAAAAAACACAAACACACAAGCAAACAGCAAAAAACAGCAGAGTGCACTATAGAAGTCCATACTCTAGTGAGTTCTGATACTGGCTCCATCTCAGCCTTACCTACGCACACGTGTATATGTACATAAGCGTTTACATAAAAAAGAGCGCACACAATACACTGCAGACCAGTAAGATATCACAAATACACATACTGCAAGCCATTTCTAAAGCATATTATATCTTGAAGCCTAAGTATTGTTATTTTTCTTCTTACACTTCCTATCTCATACTCCAGATAGGAAATTAACTACTTTTCTGGAATTTCCTTCTGAAAATAACTTTTTCAAATAAAAAAAAAAATACCCAAAACCAAACCAAGCAAACTGGCAAGTCCATCAGTAGAAGAAGGCACCAACATTTTAATTGTTACTGATGTTCCCGGTTTTGAAAATTTTCCATGGATGGAGACTCCACCACCTCTCTGGGCAACCTGCTCCAGTGTTCAACCATCCTTACAGTAAAAAGGTTTTTTTCTTCTGCTCAGACATCACTTCTTATATGTCAGTCTTTGCTTACTGCCTCTTCTTCTGTCACTGGGCACCACTGAGAAAAGTCTGGCTCTGTTTTCTTTGCATCCTCCCATCAGACATTTATAACCACTGATAAGATCTCCCCGAGGTTTCTCTTCTCCAAGTGAAGTCCCTGCTCTCTCAGCCTCTCCTTATAAGCAAGATGCTCCTGTCCCTTAACCATCTGGACTCGAACCAGTAACACCATCTCTCTCTTCTACTGGAGAGCCCAGATCTGGACTCAGCACTCCGCATGTCAGTTTTCAATTACTGGTAGAAGACAGTTGCAGGAAAGGACAGACTGGAGCCTGGTGAGGAAGTGTGCTTAAGTTTAGAAGCAAGAGAAAAAAAAAAATTGTTAGAGAAGTTTAGGAAACTTCCACCTCAAACTGGAATTGAAAGGTACACTTACAAAAGAGATGGAACTGAAAGGAAAAACACTTGAAGGGAGGGAGAAAAGAGCTGTAAAAAAAAGAGTTGGAAATAAGTAAAGGATCAAGAGTACCAGGACAAGACCTAGAGGAAGACAATGAGAGGCAAACACACCTAGAACAGAACCATAGAAACATTGAGGTTGGAAAAGACCCTTAAGATCATCGAGGCCAACCACAGAATGGCAGAGCCAGGGGAATCCTGGAGAGTGACAAGACTGGATGTACATCACTTGGGTCAATAAGAAGCGGGGAGATTCTTTGGGGTAACGGATGCAAATAGGCCAGGCTAGGTTTTGGAAGGCCGTGGAGCTAGTGGTCGTGCTGCTGTTCCTTCACCTAAATGGTGAAGGACAGTCTCCCCTCTGAACAATGACTGAACTTTTGACTGTGTTCTGGGAGTTGAAATAGGGGAGAAACATGATAGTTCTATAACAAAAACAATTTTGATATAGTTGATAAGATATAATGAAAAAAGATGATACAGGCAGGTGTCTGGGAAATTAATTTTAAAATAAAGCAGCAGGTTGCCAAAGCAGAAGGAAATCCTACGTGCAGATCAAATGGGTAAAGAACTAGATGTTTACAGCAGGCATCAGGATCAGGACAAGTAAACAGGTAAAGACAGCTCTGAAAGATAAGAGCTAACCAAACAAGAAGAGAGACTGTGGCCCTAAGTCCAGTTAGACAGGATCAAAACAAAACCAGATGGAAATTGCAACACAAGAAAGCAGCAAGCGACAAAAGAAGAAACTAAGCAAGAAAGAAAGCAAATAATAACACAGATGGCAGATCTGTCTGGAGATGATCAGAGAGCTGCCCAGTGTGCTTCTGGTGGGTACTGGCCCAGCACAAGGTACCACATCTTACCAGCATGTCTGTGGCATTGAGGTAGTGCTTGCTGGCCATGCACTGCTCCAGCTTCTGAGGCACTTGCTTGATGTTCTCAATCTCATCCAGCAAATTCAGGACGTGTTTGTGCTCAATCCCTTCAATCCACAGCTTGCGCAGCTCATCTCGCTTGCAATGCAGCAGCATCTTGCACGATAGCAGATTCTCCTTCACCTAGAAGCAACATGTCAAAAGACTAATTAAATCTGTCCCTGGAACTGGCGCTTCTAACGCAGATCAGCCCTTTCCCACATTTACTTTACTAGGAACTCCAAAAATATCACAAGACTACAACAAAATCCAAGTTCCTTAAAATTTTTGGTTATTCCTTTGGCTGAAGGAAAGCCCACAGTACAAAAAAGTTGGCACTGCTTTCATAGTGAAATATTTTTTAGTAGAAGTTCTGTACCACTAGTGAAAATTTAACTGAAGTATCATGAAGTAAACAAAGTCAGCATCCTATTAACCATGGCCAAAGACTTATTTGCACATTTTCCAAAACATCAATTCAGTATTTTTGGCATACAGCAAGAATCCAATTTTCAGTGAAAGCAAATAAGCCACTACTAATTAATCTCCTGTAAACATTTTCCATCTGCCTATTAAATCTTCTGGCACGTCTCCTCCTTTCTTCAAGTTTGGTGTCCATTTCTTGAAACCTGTCTGAGAGTACAACCACTTTCCTAATACCTTAAAGAAATACCAATTATTTTTTTTTTAAAGAGATGCAGTTTCATTGGAACAAACAGCATTTAAGATACAGCTAAATTCAGCATTTCCTTTATTTATTGAGGCCATTATGTCACCCAGAGAAACACCTTGGTGTTTATCATTGTTAGTACGGCATGAGGTTCGAAAACAAAGTGGCAAAGTCTCTCCTATTATACCCCATTTGGGAAACCTCAAGAGTTTTTCTTCTTCACCTTCTGCTCAAATGTGCAGCCTGCGTTCCCTGCTTCCAGGTTCTCCCAGTATCCTCTGGAAAGGTCAGTACAACCCAGCATTTCTTGAATAATGCAAATCAATAATACGTATTAAAATGTGGAGGCAATTAACAACACAGTTTCACACATCGCTTTCACACCACTCTCATTTTTGTGAGAAGTTATGAATACTTAGGGCCCAACCTTTTCTCAGGCTGAACTCTCACTGAATTACACATGAAGAGAGACTCTCAAAAGTAGGCCCTTCAATTTATTTTTAAATAATGAGCCCTCCACACACTCCAGAAATCCCACTGCAGCTACACGTTCTCCTACCTTGTCCATCTAAAGGCAGTTGAAAAAAAAAAAAACATGCGAAACACAGACTGACCAACAGTAAATCAAAATAGCTAGATAAAACAGCCTCCAGGGTCAGAAGAGACTAAGATTTCAGTACAGTAACACTGCACTCAAACGTCCTTCTGAAAAGAACAACAGAGAAAAATCCTCAGCCAACAGAAAAGCTAATGTAAGAGGGTCATAACTTGCTGCAAAAGCAAAGTAAAATGCATAGAGAGTTGATTTCTGACTTAATCCCTGTTCAATACCTTAATTTAAAAAGTTTCACTGACCCAGCACACCATCATCAGTGGGCTACTGCTACACAGAGCCAAATTAGGTCAGCAAAACGATCGCAGGGCTAGGAATCCAAAAAGACATTCCTACTCCTGTCCTTGCAAGAGAGAACATCAAGGATATCTACATCTGGGATCAGGGGAAGGAATGAACAGCAAGTCTTTAAGGAAGAATCTCCCCTTAGTGGGTCAAATGGTTTCTACTTTGTAATTCAGTTTTACAGTGGTAACCCCTCTAAAGCCAGACTAAAGCCTTTCCCAAAAGGAGTTCATGCAAGAATTGACAACAAAAGGTAGATACACAGAGGGATCTGGACTATCACTTCCAAAATTCCTAATGCAGGCAAGCACCCGTGCAATCATCTACCTTCCACAAGAAGGGAACATCAAAATAAAGTCTGACAGTGTAATACAGATTGATGACAAACCAGATCTGGGGCCTCCCGTGAGATGAGGTCAAAGCTACTTCAATACATATTGACCAAAACTAATAAGAAAACTTAAATATCAAAAGGTCTTTCACCCTTATAGTAATTCTTCTAGGCCGGACAAAAAGGTCACACCCTTATATGTTGGTTTTGACCTCTGCAAAGCTTAGTACACTATGTGAAAAGAGGCCACTGGCTACAGTTTATTTCAAATTTAGGTGCAATTGATCTCTGCTTTCAAAGTGCTGAGCTTTGTACATAAATCCTAGAATGAACTCTTACCCTTGGAAAGCATCACGATGGTCTCATTTTCTTTGAAAATACTAAACGAATTTTAAAAGCCAGCAGGTCGGTACATAGCCCCAAAAGGGTAAAAGCCTACTGCTCCTAAAGCTCTGCTGGGAAAGGTTTTAAGCTGAGACCTCCACAGAACCAGAGGAGAAAAAAAAAAAAAAACACCACACAGAATAAATTTGGTGCTTAGTTTGCAAAGTTTCAGTATAGCAAACTCCACGGGAAGTAAAAGATAGGACAGGAGTCCACAGAACTCATCTGTCACTGCAGGGAGAGAGCAGATGGAACAAGTCCGCAACAAAGAGTGCCAGAGTTATTTACTGGCACACTACCGACGTGTGAGCACTCAAAATACAGAAAGATACGAGGGCACAGAGATCATGTACATTCACACAACAAAACCGAGTTTGGAAATAGCACCAAAATTCATATTCTCTGAGCAAAAAGCAAACTGATGAATCACCCAGACTATTCAGGAGGTGGTTGGAGGTCAACATATCAAAACACAAACAAATGACATGGAAAGGTGTTAGAGCTTAGCAGCCCTTAGACTTTAAAAACCTGATAGCAACATGCCCAGACAATAAACGAACAGGGGGCACCGCAAAGCTTTGCGCTTCCTATCCACCTCTCATTTCGCTTTTTAATTACTCACGTTCTCAAACAACAGAGAGATTCCATGGAAAATATGCTGCTAGTAAGATATAGCCTGTGACCACGGTATCAGGCCTGGATGATCCACTCCTAGCCATTCTGCAAAGCATCTTGAAAAATCAGGCCTAGTTCAGTATTGGTGGGTAGCAGTGCCTCCTCAATTCCATTTTTAGTTGAGTTCAGAATGATGACAAGCGGCCCAGAAGGCCAGCTGGATCCTGGGTGAGGAGCATGGTCAGCAGGTTGAGGGAGATGCTTCTGTCCCTCTGCTCTGCTCTTGTGAGACCCCACCTGGAGTGCTGGGTCCAGGTCTGGGCCCCCCAAGGCAAGGAGGACATCAAGCTAGTGGAACGGGTCCACAGGAGGCCACGAAGATGGTCCAAGGGCTGGAGCAGCTCCTCTATGAGGACAGGCTGAGAGAGCTGGGGTTTTTTATCCTGGAGAAGAGAAGGCTCTGGGGAGACCTTCCAGCACCTTCCAGTGCTGAAAGGGGGCTACAGGAGAGATAGGGAGGGACTTTTTAAAAGGGCATGTAGTGGCAGGACAAGGAGTAACAGATTTAAATTGGAAGAGGGCAGATTTAGATAAGATATTAGGAAGAAATTCTTTACTGTGAGGGTGGTGAGGCAGTAGCCCAGGTTGCCCAGAGAAGCTGTGGATGCCCCATCCCTGGAGGGGTTCAAGGCCAGGCTGGATGAGGCTTTGGGCAACCTGGGCTAGTGGGAGGTGTCCCTGCCCATGGCAGGGGGTGGAACTGGATCATCTTTAAGGTCCCTTCCTACCCAAACCATTCTATAATTCTAAAAGAGAGAGAGAAAAAAAACCATTAAAATAGGAGCTTACAACATTACACTACCAACAAAAGGCCAGTACACAGGAAAAAGAGGAATTGCAGTAATTTCTAGTCAGAGTACATGCTATCAAGCAGATGTACACAGAGAGATGCATGCAAAGCTCAACTTCACCTGTTTGATCTTGTTGCGCGAGTTGGTGATGCGCTCTGTGATGCTCTGGTATGTGCGGATGGCAGTGGTGAGCTCGGTGTAGTGCTGGACAATGAGCTCGTCCAAATCCCGGTCGCATTTCTCATAAGCTTCTTCCAGGCGGCCTTTCTCAGTCTCTCGGTCCTCAACATCATCACTGGTAGATAAAGTCCTAAGGACAAAAAGATCACAAAAATACGGACATTTTGAAATTATCTATAAGGACAGGAAATGTTTGCCTAAAAAATGTGCTACCTACTGCAAACCAGTCACTCCTATTAGTCTGAACACTTCACTGAGCGAAGCTTATTTCTGGTAGATTTGTCTGTCTGGTGTTCAGTGGAAAACAACGTACTCTAAGAAAATAAAAAAAACAACAAATTTTCAGATGCTTCAGAGCTTTTTTACTACACTACTGGATTTACAAAATGGGGAAGTTATCTATTAGTTATCATATTTCCAAAAAGTTGCTAATATGGGCATAGCATAACATATAAGATATATCCTGATTTATTACTTACAAAAATATATAAAGAAGAAATTGTACTTTGGACTCAGGGACCAGTGCAACTATTTGTTAGTAGCATTGCAGTTACCACTACTTACCTGCCAAAAGTACACTTGGGATATCAGAATTACATAGAGAAGTCCATCAAAAGCCTACCCGTGCCTCACAATAGTCAACCTCTTTTCAAAATACACCAGTACAGCAAAGAAGTGTCACAGGCTCTTCTTTCCACACACACTCCAATTTATTTTAACTTCTGAGTAACATCATCTAGCAAGATTTTTTTTTAAATCAATCAAGTTTGAGATTTCAACAAAACTGTCGAAAATTTAATGAAACCGGCACAGAAGACAAAAGCTTCTTGGTTTCACTCCAACTTTCTACTCACGAATCAACACAATCTTCTCTTTCTCAGACCCATCCTGCCACCAGATCCATAAGCCCACATCTGGAATGATTCCACGGCACTACCAGAAAGACCCAAGAGACAGCAACAGCCAACAAGACATATCTTTATCTGCTACAACAGGTAGCACTCCAAAAGTTGGTTTGTGCAAAAAAAAGCATCCTGAATTTTCCTCTTCCTTTATCCTTGGAAGGGGAGCAATGGTCCATTCAGGTTTCTATTTTAAATCAGCAATATAGACATCGAAAACTGTATACCCCATTGTGAAAAAAACTCATTTCGGATCAGTTATAGTCGTTATGAGCTAAACACTGATATATCACAACATTAAGAACCATCAGGGAAGAATTCTGTAGCTCTACTGACAATTTCTGAACCACTTCAAAAAAATTATGGTGAGAAAATAAGCAAAAATGAAGATTTCTTTAAAAAAAAAAATCACTGCATGCAAGCTGTTTCTGATCATATGCTTGACCATCATGAAACAATCACAGCTTTCAAAGAAATTTGGAGCATCTACTTGCTGAAACTGAGATGCCTTTAAAAATACAATCAGTAGAGCACAAACACGTGGAGACTATTGTTTTATTTAAATTCCAGAAGTTTAGCCCTCTGAACTGAAGCATCATCTTAAGATAGCATGCATCCTACACAGAAAGAGTATAAAACTACTAGAAGACTAGAACAGCCATTCTTTCCAACCCAAAAGACTGAAAAAATATGCTGCCAAGAATAAGACAGAACTTCTTGGGTTTTTTCTGGATTTCTTAAGCTCTTTGTATAGCCAAGGTCATATAGTTGGAAGAACACAAAAAAAAAAACCATCGCTGAAAGCTGCTGCCGCTCTCTGCTACCACAATGGCTTCCACTTGGGATTTGTTAAAGCGATGAGGTCCAGTCAAAGCAAAACCAGGATCTCTTGATGTACCCTCCTGCTATCAAGTAAGAAAGAAAATATCAACTTTCCCTGCAATAACAGTCACTTGTCCTCTATGGTAAAAGTTAGAATGTAAGCAAGAACTCCTTGCACATCATTGAAAAGTAACAAAGGAGAAATTTATTTCCATCCTTATGGTTTATTTAAGACTACCTTCAATGACAACAAGCAGGACACAAGGGTTAGTACTTGACAGATTTTTCAGAATTCTTCAATTTTTCTCAATTCTTTCTGTTAGGAAAGTAGTAGGAACTCAAGCACCAAAACTCTTCCCAAATAAATGCAAACAAAGAACTTGAACATGCAAGAAACACTCCCCCTCTCTCAGAAAGTTAAGAGAGACATACCCAAAATTTCCAGCTCACTACTTTTTCTTCCCTTTAAAGAAAAACAACAGGCTGTACAACCTACTCAAGGACTCCATCTTTAAAAAAGAAAAAAAAAAAAAAAAGCCATTTCACAAGGGATCAGGATCCCAGAAAGAGCAGTTAAGAAAACTCAAGTGAGCAAGCAAATCTGTCCTACCATATGGAACACAGCACGAGAGGACAGGAGCACACGCACGCACGCTTGTCCTACTCAACTACCAAGGAGGACAGAGGAATCACAGCCAAAATATATCCTACAGCACCCTCACAGAAGACAATGTACTCAAGTGATGTATTCTATTTGACACAGTTTTAACACTTTTTCACTTTCAGATGGCAAAGGCAGAAGGCCATAACAGATACCACATGGAAATAAAGAGATCCTCCTCCTTTTGTTACGTCTCAGACTATCGGAGTGGGTGCCTCACATTCCCCTCCCCACTGCCAAAGACCAAGAGCTGCACATTGTACAGGGGATGTGGGGGCACCTCTCCTCTTGCACAAAGAACATACAGAGATGAGGACCCCTCTTCTCATTCCAGTGACAGTATTGCTTCTTCTAATGCATAAAACTTATTTCTAGCATTTCAAGTTCCATGTTTCATGGCAGCTATAGAAACAAGAATGCTTTCTAATGTTATTACATTAATATTTTACTCTCAAACTTCCTTAGTTGTGACTTAAATCAAGTTTTCAACAAAAAAATATTTTATTTTTATTGTACTGTATCCAAAGAACTGTGGATGCCCCATCCCTGGGGCTGTTCAAAGCCAGGCTGGATGAGGCTTTGACCAACCTGGGCTAGTGGGAGGTGTCCCTGCCCATGGCAGGGGGTTGGAACTCATCTGGAAGGTTCCTTCCAACCCAAACCGTTCTCTGATTCTATGATTCTGTGAGCTTTAGCTATTGAAATAAAATTCTGGCATTGCAGGTGGATTCAAGCCAAAGTTTGAACAGCTTTGTCAAATCAAGAATTTTGAAATTGAGTTTTGTTTAATTAAAACTAAAAACTTTTCTAGTCTGTGATACAGGTCAATTTGGTTCCTCTTTCACATTGTCTGTAACAATCCACGGTTCTCCTGCAATCTATAACACAGGTTAGAGATAATCGATGTTTTCATTAACTACTGAGACAAGCAATACTGTTCACCCTCAAACAATACGTCAATTCCTAAAAAGGATATATGTTTCTGTCCAGTGAAACCCTGCTGAAGAACATTCTTCTAGCAAAAATGAGATCTTCACAAAGAAATCATATTCATCTGCAAGAGCTCTTAATGGAGGATGATTTCTGCCACAAGCACTCCTGCACGTGCTTTCTGTTCATCTGTTATACCCTGAACCCAAACTTCACTGTTTCACACGCACTCTGTGTTTAATATTGTTGCATTAACTGCATGCCTAGCTTTATTTTCTAGCACATCTTGATACATTGCTTTCTCTGAAGTGTTTACAAGACCTCTGCTAACAGCATGGGAGCATTCCAGTAGTACTTAGCACGTGTACTCCCAGTTCACTTGTTTGAGGAATCAGTGCTGTGTATTCCCAGGGTGAGAAAGAAACTGGCCGATGAGGACACAGATCTGCCTGCTCAGCCCATTCCACTGAAATGCAGATACTCACATCGGGAGTCTGGAGTACCTAAGAGCTGTGTGTAGCTTATGCTCTGGTGTCAAGATGAAGTCACAACGTGAGGGTGCTGTAAGCACGATGTCAGAGGTCTGCAGCAGACCAGAATCTTTACCCCAGATATCTTAATTCATAAAATCATATCATAGAATGGTTTGGGGTGGAAGGGACCTTCAAGATAATCAAGTTCCACCCCTCTGCCATGGGCAGGGACACCTCTCACCAGCCCAGGTTGCCCAAAGCCTCATCCAGCCTGGCCTTGAACCCCTCCAGGGATGGGGCATCCACAGCTTCTCTGGGCACCCTGGGCCACTGCCTCACCCCCTGCACAGGAAAACATTTCTTCCCAAGATCTCATCTCCATCTCCCCTCTTCCAGCTTAAACCCATCACCCCCTGTCCCATCCCTCCACCCCCTGACCCAGAGCCCCCCCAGCTCTCCTGTAGCCCCCTTTCAGCACTGGAAGGTGCTGGAAGGTCTCCCCGGAGCCTTCTCTTCTCCAGGCTGCACACCCCCAACTCTCTCAGCCTGTC
The DNA here is from genome assembly GCF_000699245.1 of Pterocles gutturalis. Lineage (NCBI taxonomy): Eukaryota > Metazoa > Chordata > Aves > Pterocliformes > Pteroclidae > Pterocles > Pterocles gutturalis. The sequence continues at coordinate 27,952 of NW_010110610.1, forward strand.
CTCGCATGGGAGCTGCTCCAGCCCTCAGACCATCTTCATCGCCCTTTCTTTTTTTCTAGTCTCCTGAAGATTTTTCTCCAAGGCTGAAACTATACCATTCTCAAGTCAGAGGGTGTCACCAACCTCTTCTAATGCTCTAGCAAGTTCTTGCCCAACTTAGACTTCCTGACAACTTCCAGTCACATCCTTATTTTTAAAGCAGATTCAAATTGTACTGCCAGGTTGTTTTTTGTCCTTGTCACTGAGTTTAACTTGCCCTCTATAGGAAAAATATTTTTTGCCAAACACACTCAACATTTGCACAGACAAAATATAGATGTTTATGAAGCCTCAGAGAGAGGTCACAACAGGATCTGTATCTTAGAAATCACAAAACATGTCAAAAGAAGAACAAAGCCGGTATAGATGGAAATCAGAAGCCTTTGTGAGATACCACATTTCCTACTGGAATTATATAATGACAGTGTCTACCTAGAAGTATAAATTTTAGTTGTCATTTTGCTACTTGTCTGCTTAGATATGTAATATACATTTGCTTCCACCTTCAGCAGAATGAAGGTGCTTTAGGGGGGGGAAAAAAACCAGCCCACCTGGCTGAGCACTACGCACCTTCTCACACAGTCTAAACAGTCTGAGACCTCATCTTTTAAACCCATAACACAGCCAGTAGTAGCACAAAAATACTGTCAATCCATATTAAAAAGAAGGGTAACAGGAATACAAAGGTCTCAAAGCTTCAGTCCATCCACGCTGACTTCAGGAACCCCAGCAGCACATGCTGGGAGTGTAGTTGCCAATTAAATCTTTTTCTACACTTACAGTTCTCTGGAAAATGAGCTTAAGACGCAGCGGTAGCCCAGAATCCAACAAGATGAGATCAAGACAAAGGAATCGCTCTGCTACTGTATAAAACCTTACCCTTGGAAGGGCAACCAAAACAATGGTGGGGATGAAGCAACTGTTCTCTGCAGAGACACTAAGGCCAAGACTCTTCACTTTGGAAAATGCTGAAAGGAGACATGACTGAGGTCTGCACAAGTCAGAAACCAAGTGAATAATAAGTGCAGAACAGTTTTCTACCAAATCATGCACTAGTAGAACTAGTGGGACTCGTTGAAACCAACAGAAGATCAGTTTAGAGAAGGAAAAAGCACACTTACACTTTAGGTAGTGAACTCCTGAACTTGGCTGCTGGATTTGAGGCTCACAGCACCAGCAGGTTCAGGAAAAAGGGCTTAAATGTATTCACAGACAACAGGTCAAGGCAAATACTGAAAGAAACTAGCAGGAACGTATCCTCCAACATCCCTAGCTCAAAAACTGCAGACACTAAGGAAACACAGAGGCACTGGACACCAACAAGTGTCCAGGCCTGCATCCCCCCTCTACCGTTTTTTATTGGAGACAACCTACCAGGCTGGAGGAACCACTGATCTGCCTCAATAGAGAATTTCTTTGGTCTCATCCTCCAGAAGACTCCAGTGCAGACCACCTAAAGCTGAGTAACGCTTTGGAGGTGCTGGAGGTGATGCTACCCAACTCCTGCGCATATACACACAAACACACGCAGCAAGAGCCAACACGGGGCCTTCCCTCCACCTTACCAAGATATTTCAGCATCCAAACCTGCAAGAAGACAAGACAACCATGATCCATTCTTGCAGAGTTCCAGGTGAAACCACTGTGCTGTCAGGCAGCAGGAGGAGGAGAGGGAAGATAGGACAAGACCATATTAACACAACGTTACATATTTTTCCAGCCTGGGATCCTAACCTGCAAGAATTAAACTCAATGGAAGTTTCAGGCTCAGTCAACTGCCACGTTTCAAGATCTCCAGCTGGCTCTGCCGGATGCACCAGCTGGGAAATTTTCCCAGAATTAACAGCTGCATTGGGATCTCTTGTTTTCTTTAATTACCTGTTTTGGGAAAATATTGTAGAAATAATCATCACTAAAAATACCATTCTCATATTTGGACCAGAAAATTTACCTGTATTTACAGCCCTTTAGTCTCTTCTAGTTTAAAAAATTAAAGTGACCCCTCACTATGCCAAGAGGGATAAATAATTCTACACAACAACAAAGAAGTTAAGCCTAACAGGTTTTTTCCCCTCCACCCACATGGGTTTGCCTTAAATACCTGCAGTTTATTTCTTTACCGTTAGAATAAAAGTTAAATCACAACCCAAGATCCAAATGGAGAAAAGCAACATCAGAGGCTGCTTTTTCATTCATTTTACTGAAAGACCAGCAGGTTTCAGAAGTATAAGGTTTTGTTGTTAGGACTTGGTTATGTCCAGTCATTATGGGAGTCTGGATTAATGGCTGGAGAACAGAAAAGGAGTGTATGTGTGACCCATCTCACAAGCACATACTGAAGAACCATCACAGAGCATCTAAAGAAAAGCAAATCCATTTTAATGGATGTGAATAACAATATATAAATAACAAGGGAAGCTGTTAAATTTATATTTTTGTCCACCATAACATATATATTTCTGCAATGTATTGAAAACCAGCATGAGTACTTCCAACTGCTTATGGCCGCCAGTGAGACCCTTCTGCTCATGTTCTTCTCAAGTCACTGGATCAATCAGACAAGCCCTCACTTTACCTACTTAAACCAAAACTAACTCACCACCCTCTCACTACTCCAGTAATTCATTACCATGTATTTTCCTCCTTTAAAATGTCAACATTAAATCCTTGAAGTGTAACAGCATCTGTAACTACAAAAAAGGAGTGATGTCACTTTGAATTTCAAAAAATTACCACGTACACCTGAATTTCCTACCTAAGGCCCTTGGTACAGGAGCCATTTCTTTTTCTTGCTCTGCATTAAAAAAAAAACAAAGCAAGGAATAGTTAATATTCTTGAGATTATATATGTTCCTGCTAACACTGCAGAAAAGTAAGCCAAGGGCATCGTTGCTTGTTTCAGTTCTATTAAAATGTGTGGCAAGGAAGAGGAAATGTCAACACACTGTTCGCCACATAGAAAGGATCAAAATTGTTTGGGAAAAGAACTTGCTGAAAGAACTTTGAAGGAGGAATTACAAAACAGGACAGGATTATGAAACAATGATAAATATACATTAGCTTTTTAAAACTCCCTGAAAACCAAAAAGCATTCAAAACCTGTGACAAACAGAAGGAACGTCAATTTAGATACTGAGCCTGTGTAGGTTGTGAACTCAGTGGGGATCTCCAGTAGGGTTCCCTGAGCAGTTCATTTGGTTTTTCATTTTCATTTTTCTAAATGAGAATCCGCCTCCCTTGTAAGATACCTGTAATTTGTACTTGGCAGCTGGATGGCTGCATATGCCTGTCTCATTAGCAAGAGCTCAATAGGATTAGAATAATTCCAACTGGATGTTCGTCTGTGAAGAGACATTTTTATGCTACAGTAAAACAGAAATTCATTGAGCCAAATCTCATTGACTTTTGATTTTACATAGTTAAAGACACAGATTACACAAATGCGAAATGCTTAATTCACTAGAGTCACTTCCACATAGAGAAGGCAGGATAGAGGAGATGAAGAGACACAATCCTGAAACATTTCTATCATGGGATGTACAGTACATTTCATACAAGAAAAAAAACAAAAAACAACGAACCTTGCTGTTTCCCCTGAGGTCAGTAAATTACACCAGAATTAGATTAATAAAAAAAAAGTCCATTGGGGCTATTCATCCCATAGAATTTAATCTGTAGATCACAAGCATTTTTCATGTCTGCTTTCCAGCATCCAACTCAAATAACCAGCCCAGGGAGTAGGTGGAAGGACTTTTATGGGAGTCCTGAAGCACTGTCATTCTTCAAGACGCCCAAAGCCTTTAACTGCTTGCCACAACCGCTTACATCAAAGACAGGAATATCTAGTTTCCAAAGGTACATATATAAGAAAATGTATTCACACTGATCAAATATAATAGCCATCTCCACCATTTCTGAAAGAGGCTGTACCTTTCTAGAAAACTGAATGAACTCCGCAGCTCCAGACATCCTCCTTCCGCAGCACCACAGATGAAGGAACAAAGCGTCTCAGACATGTTGGCACAACTAGGACCCAAAAGCACGTTGGAATCTACCCTCACCTGTTGCTTTACAGCATTTCAGACTGTAGCCCTCAAAAGCTAAGGAGTCATTCAAAACACTGTGAGGCAAGATTTCTGACATATGGATGCTTACCTCTAAACGCTCAACATGGTATCTGCGAGCTGTTGGAAAACCCACTTGTCGTTAAAGCTTTATCACAGAATGGTTTGGGTTGGAAGGGACCTTCAAGATCATCCAGTTCCACCCCCTGCCATGGGCAGGGACACCTCCCACTAGCCCAGGTTGCCCAAAGCCTCATCCAGCCTGGCCTTGAACCCCTCCAGGGATGGGGCATCCACAGCTTCTCTGGACACCCTGGGCCACTGCCTCACCCCCCGCACAGGCTTCAGAGTCTCAGCATTTTCCTCCAAGCCACAACATGAAATGCTTTTCTCACTAAAACACTAAGGAGCTTTGAGAAAGTTACGTCTCATTTTTACAATGCAGAAAATGCTACAGACTATAGGTACTATTTACCATAAAAAAATGTACAGTGCTTTGAAAACGCAACACATTAAGTGAAGATAAAAAACTTTTCTCTAAGAACCAGTGTAATTAATCAGGTCGCAGCAACAACTAACACCAGCAGACTCCGTACACTATATAACAAGTTATTCTCACACTACAGACTTAGTGTTAGCTATTTCTTTGTGTTTTGGGACATCAATGTTTTTCATTGACATATCCAAGATCCACAGGTGCCCAGATTGCAAGACTACCACAGAATCTCAACTCCTCTATAAAATTTACTCCTACAGTGAGCTGCATTCATCTGGGGAGGAAGGGAAGAAAAAAACATAAAGGCAAACTCCAGCATTCAAATAACACAAGAAAAACAACAGGCAGATTACGTAAAAGGCCAGAAAACAAGCTATAATTTCTTCAAGCTAATAAATTTCTTTCATTGTTGTGAAATAAAAGAACATGATGTTTACTGGGCTATTCAACAGCAGAAGAAAACAAACACCATTGTACTACACATCATGCGGCACAACAGATAACTACAGGAATACCGAAATGTTATACAGAGATCATCAGCTGCAAAACGATGAAGCAATTCGCCTCTCTCCGTAACATGCTATTTTTGAGCTTCAAATGCACTCCAGCCCCAAATCAGGACTTAACATCATAGCTCCCAGCACCACAGAAAGCACATCGCACACAGATTAATCCTTATTCTGTCTAACATCCGCATTCCCACAAATGGGCACAGCTTATCCGTACCAACAAACTACTAGAAAATAAGCTTTGATGAGAATGAAATGTGCAACAGACTTCTTTGCTCGGTCCCCATATCAACAAGCTTAGAGCTAGCTAAGAATAGCCACAAGGGTTGCTACTAAGAAATGTTTTTGTGGGGCGTCCTGTGAGA
>NW_010110610.1:33446-44316 GCF_000699245.1 Pterocles gutturalis
CCAGCAACAGGCATCACTGCAGGTACTTTGGGCAGCGGCAGTGGCTGCCGATACGTGCTGCTGACACACAAAGCTCCAAGGGAAGCAACTATTTTGTTCAAATACACAGGCATGCATAGCAAATGTGGAAAAATTTGGGTTCCTAAAGAAATCCACTCATCTTCCTCCCAAAGGGGTGCATGAATGAATGCATCTCTTCCATCTGCATTTTCAAATTTAGTTTCCTGCTTGACAGCCATCCTACTCAGTCTGAAGCACCAATGAAGCTACCCTGCGTTATTTTCCCACCTCTTTTATGCTACAAGGGCCAATAACAACAACAGGTCAGAGACAAATCCATTAATTTCTCAGCTCCCAATGCCCACAGTGCAACCCCGTTTTGTTTTGCCATGTGCCGAACGCCCTTACAGCACATACAAGCTCTCAGTCTTCTGAACCGGAATCCAGCGTGTGATGCCTTCACTAGAGGGTTTTTTCCACCAAATCCTGTATTTAGTGCTCCCTCTCCCCCCTATTTTGCAGCACGGTAAAAGGAAGTTAACATTAAACTTGAAGACTGTCCATTTACAGGCAACAACCTGAACAGCTCCAGCAGGTATCAGATGCGAGACTCAACAAGAATTTCTGTTTACGCTGACAACTCTTGTATTTCCCCATTCAGCCTCTATTATCAAGGGCATTAGTCTGTTTTCCAGGAGAGATGAGTAATTGCTTTTTTGCCAGCCTACTGTTAGCTTCCCACCTGCCCCAAAAAAAACACCAAGAGAGTTAGATTAAGTGTCAACTTCAAGAGAAAACTGTTAACGTTAATGAATAATAAATGTTTAATTTCTGCAAATTCGTTTTTTCGAATGCCTCCAGCTAGGCTGGGTGGCTAACTGCCTACCTATTTTATACACCCTAAGGCCCGCTCTGTTAAGGATGATTACTGCTAAGCTACAGATAGTAAACGGAGTCTTAATTATCAATTTCTTGACTAGAGAATTTGTTTCACAGGAAAAACACTGCAGTAGCAGTATGTGGGCATTACACTACTGTGGATTTTTTTATTAAGCAAAAGTGAAAAAAACAGATACTGTGTGCAAAATGCAAATACGTGTTTCAGAAAATTAATGCTCAGTTAGCACCTGCAACATGCTACAGAAGTCTTACAGGAGAGGAGTGTTGAAGTCCCCTGGCTGTCGGTGTTCAGCATCTGAGTGTCCCCATGGAGCCTCGCTTCCTCCGCTCCTCAATATCAGAGCAGATATATGCAAATATTTCTGGTTCAAGGCAGAAAAAGAGTATTACAGGATGCCCAGGTGCAGCTTTGAAATCTGGGAAGAATCTTCTACTACTTCTGGATCAGGTTTCTTCAAGCATAAAATTCACTTGCCTTCACTCATTGTCGCTTATTCGAATGAAAACACTCATTAAAGACAGCAGGAAACACCAACAAAAAAAAAAAGGCAAGCTGATCAAATTTAAACATTTCTCATCTGATCAGGAAAATGAACAGTTTAGTCAAGTGCAATTGAACCGAGTGCTGAATCACTGGGGGGATCAAACAAAGCTCCAATTCTAACAGCAATCCACAATAAACTTTCTGCCACCTGTTTCTGCAGTGCTCACACACCTTGTCAAGCCTCCCAGTTCCTGACTTTAAAACACCTTTGAAGCCACAATAATACAGGCAGCCTGTGGTATCCCCCGCACACAACTCAGCCTGGCTTAAAGCTAGTCCTGGTGAAAGCCAAGGCTGCATTTAGCAGTTACGGGACTCACATTGCAAACTTTTTTCTCCAGTAAAAACAATGCCAGAAATCTGTCCAACAGAAGATGCTTCTGAAGCGCACGCTGCAGCCTCAGGCAAAATTCAAAGTTTAAGGGATACACTATGATCCATCCCTTCCAAGGAAACTGGGTGAGGTTTTCAATGTTGTACAGTTCAGATAAGCGTGAAACAATAATTCTTACTGTCTGTCTTTGACGTCTGTAGATACAGAGTGCTGGTAGGTACTACATACCAATATCACAAAAACTCTCCTGAACACATTTCACCATGCAGCATATATACTTGTATCACTCTGGGCAATCAAATCAATAGTAGAGATTAAGACAGTAAGATGATCAAAATTACCTTTCAGGAAGGAAAATTAGAGAAGGTGGGTTTGTTTATTTATTTATTCTCCTTTTCACACCCTACCAAGGACCTAAAACACAAACCAGAATACAACAAGTCTCTGTAAGATACAAAAAAAAGAAATAAAAGCACGGCTTTAGCCAACAACTTTTGACCAATAAAGAATTTGTGGAGTTAAATGAAGAAAGCAGCTGCTAGAAGCAACAAATAACCATTTAAGCAGAGCACTGTGGATGTCTAGAAAGACCAGTCTCCTCTCTGCAGGAAATAGCTGCAATGTGCCAAGGAGACTTCAGGACTAAAAAAAGGAAAAAAAAAAAAAAGGCAGAGTAAAAAGGAACCCATTAAAATGTTGTTACTTTTCATAAGGCACCTCTTGCTGGTCACCGTGGCCACACACCAATTACACTATTTGCTTTCTCGTTTCGGTTTAAACCGTTGTGATCATTACCAGACATTTCTAGTGCACCAATACCCGAAGGCCAACCGCACAGCCGCCCTGTCGGGAGGCACCGCTCAGGCACACAGACCGACAGCACAGGCTCTTTGTGGCAGGAAATCTAACAGACAAGAAACAATAACAGGTGAATAAAAGATAAGGGGTCAGGATGCAAGGGAAAGGGACCAAAATAACCGAGATGAGAGAGAGCATCAGTCCGCATCTCAGCTGTCCAGCAGAAAAAAAAAAGTAACCAGGCAGTTACTCAGATGCTGTCAAGTTGTAAATTATCCCAGGAATCGCAGCAGTGAGTTTGAAGTGCAAGCTGTTGGGAGGATCGAGTGTTGACTTCACAGATGTATGGAAGATAAGTGCTCTGCAAGAAGAAATACCTTATGATAAAACGCACTGATTTCTTACACCTTTTCCTCCCCTAAAAAAAAAGAAAGAGAACATTACACAGTGGGTTTGACCCTGATAATTTCAAGGATTGGGTCTTGTAGTGGATGTGTCAAGCAACACCTAAGATCAAACATGAATTTGGAAAATGTTTACTCGAGGCACCTTACTAGTATTTAAGCCCCTGATTTGATGAGAATAAAATACACGAGGAAACAATAAAATCTGGTGCTTTCTGAAAATCAGGATTTGGTTGGTTGTTCCCCCCCCCCCCAACCTTATTTTTATGGGTGAAAAAAAAAAAAAGCCTATCTAGAGCAGTTCAGCAGATTTTCTTCCTCCTATAACTGCTGTGCCACGGTCTATGTGCCACCCTGCGAGACCTTAGAAGCAGCTGGGTTTCAACACTGAAAAAGCTTTGTAAAGCACCCTGGGACAAGAACGACTGCACTTCAGCATACTGCCGATGCTGCTCTACGAACTTCCAGAGGTTCATTAAGCTAAATGGACTTATTTGAATTTTATAATTGAAAACTGTTGTCTTAAAGACAAGTCCCAAATGGGGTGATCTACAGCTTCCAGCACTATTTAACCTCAAAGCATCTAATCTGATAATACATGTTTTGAAATCTCTGCAGTCTCACCAAAATCACTGTAAAAGCTGGTTCCTTATAAAACAAAGCCAGACAGGAAAAAAAAAAAAATATATATATATACATATCCAAAAGGTATTTAACAACGTAACTCAGCAGCAAAATGTTGAATGTTTTCTCGTTGTTTTCACAGGTTAGTTGATTATTCCTATGAAATTCTGGATTTGAGGAAATGAATCAAAAGGTTCAGGAGATAAAATACTTCACGGAGACAATGATGTGCTGGAAAGAAGGTAGTCAAAAATTGTACCGCACAGGTCAATAGGCTTGGGAAATGGGGTATCGCTGTGAACTGACTATAAAATTATAAAGGATCTTCCTCTTTAAAAACAAATTAGTGAAATCCTGAGTCCAGCACGCTCCATCCTCATCAAGGGGAATACAAGTTCCCCCCAGCCTCCAGATGACTACATCTCCATCGTCCAAACAAAGCAATAACTCCCTCCTTCGCTACAAGAAACAGCAGAACCGTCTCTTTACAAAGTAAACAGAGCTTTATAAAACATTTTCCTCCTCTACTTACATTCCATTAATCTTTCATGCCTCTTACACAGTCGGTAAGAGCATTTTCAACAGAAGCTGACGATCTTTTTATCACTGAGGACTTGCAGATGTACACACGATGCTGCAGTGAAAAGGCTGAGCAGCCTGCAGCCATCTAGATAAACACCATCAGGGAATTCTTTATTTCGCTGAATTAACCAACCCTTAATCAAACCACACCAATACAAATGACGAAAGTATAGCTCGTGATCAGCTGATTTCTGCAACAAAGAGTGGTCTGCAGTCATTTAAGAAGTCACACTCCTTCAGATGTCTCCAACAGCAGCACACTAAGATGAAAAAACAATCCTGCACACAGGCAAAACCCTAACGACACCAGCTGCACACTATTGGAAAAGGGATGCAGACAGCAGACAGACCCACAATATGCCAGTTACGCTGCCACATGCTGGCAGAGACACTCAGCGACCACTCCGCTGCCTGAGAAGCTGCCCAGGGCTGTCTCCATGTACAGACCACAGCTACCAACTCTTTACCTTTTTTTGTAATTAACTTGAAATCCAAAAAGCCAACACAGCTATTACCTGAATTACCACATTCCCAGGAGAAAACCAAAGTCCTAAGGATCGGTATTTCCAATCTGCAAGAGCAGAGGCTGGACAACTCTACTTGGACCTGCCACTTGGATGACTAAAAGATAAAAGAGTATTTAAGGAACCGCTGGCCACCCTGTGCTATGAACCCATCCTTAATATCACTTCACATAAGCTTTGGAAATTTCATTATTAACCTGAAGGTTCCAATACTGCACAGGAACAAAGAGCTGTCGGAGGCAATGTCTTCGAAAGAGTTGAAACCACAGAACTTGCAATCATTTATTAACAAAACCGCCTACTTCTGCTTCCCCATTTTGTAAGGGTAGGCTAAACTCCAACTCTGCACAGTGCATTGTCTAAAGCTAAAATAAGAGCTGAAAAACAAAGAACCTTGAGCTTTTAACAAGGCATGGTCACACAAACTGTCCTTTCGCATGTGGCTGTGTATTCACAGACGCACCCTCGCCTACCGTTGCTGTGCAGTGTAACCAAGGATCTGCATCAAGCTACAACCCAACGCTTACCAAATAAACGTAGATTTTATCCAAGTGCCTCAAGTTCCCTTCAGGAGAATTTATTGTTTAAAAACCACACTCTGCCATCTACAATTTCTTCTCGATGAATTTCTGAGCTACTTTTCTTGCAGAAGATCCCCTACCTTTATAACACTGGAAAACCCCATTAGCAATAAAAGTGGTTTTAAGAGACATACAGATCAGAATAACTCGGCTTTATTTCTTGTAGCAGCTATTTCCCAAATGTAACAGCAAGGGCAACAGCTATACATTCATCTTCTCTCACTCTACATCACAAACTGGGATCTCACTTCTATTGCTTTAGACAGAAAGAGAAGACCAAATGCCAGGTCATTAGTAAGAATCCATTTAACAAAGTTCACTGTAAATGTAATGAAAATAATGGCCCAAAAGCATTAAAAAGAATTCTACTTGTGAAAAATAAAACATGTTCAAGGTTTTTTTGCCTGCAGTTTCAACTTCTGCAGACATGAAAGAAGGAAACGCACTATATCTTGCCTCACTTTTAGTTCTCCTTGGCATCTGTCATTTGTGTTTGCCTGTGTGAAAGCTTAGCGCAAAGATTTCAATAAGGTCTTATGGAGTCACTGCTGAAGTTTGTTTTCTCCCAATTAAAGCAGCTATTAAAGGCCAGTTTTAAAACACAGCAACCTTTAATTGGAAAGAAAAATGCCTAACAATAAATAAAAGGCAGACACCTTCACCAATTAAAAAAATCTGACAAGATCTCTCAAAAAAAAAAAAAAGCACTTGCTAAATGCCAGGTTGCTTGTTTCAGAGTACAAAAGCTGCTTCAACCAGCTACCAGCAAAACAAAAGGTTAAGAAAAATCAATATACATACATGTGTTTGTTATCTGAAAGATTAAAAAAAATATTCCCCAAGTTGTCCTCCAGCAGATGAGCAGAATGTTTTCCATCCTCTGCACTATTTTTTAAAAAGACCTTGCCAAAGCCCATGTGATCAGCATTAGACTTCTACAAGAAAAGCTCCTGGTCTCTGGTGACAATCTTCTGACCTTACAAAGCACCTTTCATTTACAGAACTTGAAGAACCTCTCTCATATGTGAGAGAATTAGCACGTTTTTAAAGTGTGCTGATGCATGAGTGCAGACATTGCGCTTCTGACCATCCAGCAGAGGCACGGGGACAGAAGCTGTAAAGCCCCAATACCCTACTCTAGAAGTCACAATCCCAGGAGCCACGTCTTTTTGTAGCAAATAATGGTCATTTCTTCTCAGCCGTGTGAGAAAAAGGACAAACTGAAGATACTCTCCCATCCCCTAAAGGCACAAGGAGAAGAAGGGCTCCTTGGAGCTGCAACAGAGGTGGAGATTTTAATAGCAGCCTTTGCAAACATTCATTAAGCTTCCCAAACACTCCTTACTTCTAAAAGACTTCTTGTTATGAATATACCTTCTAAAACCTCTATTTCTCCTTTAGAAGAAACCAGAGGGAAACAGTGCCCAAGAACTGCGACCCAGCAGCCGCACCGCTGAGGGTATGACTACACTACCTCGTATCTCAGCTCTCCTGGCAATTTTTGGATGGATCAGTCCTGTCCTGGGGCAGTGCTGCACATTGTTCACTCCTGACAGCATTCCGACAGGTGACACAGACAAGGCACCAGGTACCGCTCCAGACAAAGAACACTTTTTTTAATATCCCAGGAGGGCTGACGACCTCGTACTCCTGTAACACCAGGCAGGAAACACAACTGCAGTGTTAAGACTAGAAAACATCCTACTGTGTGCTGCCAGACAGATTTTACGATGGTAAATCATCTGAACTGCTCTTCATGGATACACACAGGTTTTAGAACCAGTGAGATACCACCAGGATCCCAAGAGGAGCCCTGCGCTGGGTGGTTTGTGATGTGGACGCAGCGATTCTGCTCGAGTCGGGGCTACGGGGCAGCACAGCCACCAGAAATCTGCACCATGAAGCACAGGAGCCAGAAATCCCCCCTCTGAGCCAGACAACCATAGCAGGGTTATCATCACCTAACAGATGCTGGTTCATCTCAGACATCACGATTTTCTTTTCAGTTTTGTAGTCTGCTGAGTAGCACATCTCCTTCTGCTCAGGAAATAACTTCTTCCAAGTTAGTCCATGCTTGAAGCTGCCTCTATTCGCTATTCTTGGCAACAACCGGAAAACCAAGGTGAATTCAGTCAGTACAAAAATCCTTCTACAGGAAGCAACTCTCAAAGAACAAATGTGTTCCTCAACACAACAGGAAAAATGGACACTTCACGGGGACAGAAAAGAGATTTTAAGTGTGACAGACTTTCCTGTTTGGTGTTCCTTCATCTCGGAGTTTTCTGCATTCAGAGCTGCTGAAAAGCAATACCATTGAGACTTGGGGTAACCCAAAATTTCCAAACTATAACAAAACTGCCATGAAACACACTGATAAAACCCACACCACTACACTGAGATTTATGTAGTTAACTTTCCTGAACCAGCAGCACCCCCTGATTTTAGACCAGGGCCCCACCTCCCATAAATTACCATTACTCACTTGATTTCAGCACTGCTATAAGACATTAAACTTTGTCAGAGATTTGGCCCCAAATACTCTCCCTGCAAGTGAGATTTTTTTCTTCCGGAAATTCCAGTGAAATAACTACAATAATTTTGAAATGACTACAATAATTTCTAAATCTATTATCAAAGTAAAGTAAATTTTTCTGACTCTTGCAACAGAGAGCTACTAAGAATGAGTAAATATCAAAAACTATCCCTTCTTTAATAAAATAATTTATATTTATAAAAGGTATTTCAGCTTCACATTTCAAAGCATTTTATAGACAATCACACTAAATACATTGTTGCAGGCGTAAATGTTTCTTTTTGAAAGACATAACCGGCTTTGCTATAACCAAGTAAAATATTGTAATACATGAAGAAGCTCCCCTGGTTTTGTTTGTTTACAACAGAAGAATGTAGTTTTCCTCCTTTTCGTATGTTATTTCCTTTCATGGGTCTTTCACACATCAACAGGAGAGAAATAAACAGGGAAATGCAAGTGTAAAACCACAAGGACTGGCAGAAGACTCTGTACATAAATGTTTTGGAAACAAAGCTTTCAAGGAAAGAAAACTCTGGTACATTTCAAAACAACAGCTGACTGTTAAGATTTTCAATATTTTTCTGAAGTGGAGTAAACTTAGAAGAAAGATATGCTTAACCCACCCAGGTCTATACTTGTTTGCAACATCAGCAGTAAATAATTTCACCTGTTGCTTAGCAAGTTCATCCCCACCTGAGCTAGTTCACATACACAGCATACAGAAGAAAGTGATTTCAACTCCTTTCCACGCCGTTAAGAAATGTGAACATTAACACAAGACTTCTTCCTTCCTCTGCAATCAGTTCAGCTTTCAGGTTTTCATGGTCTGGCTCAACCTGACACTTCAAGCTCTGCAAAGAAGCTCTACATCCAAACCCAGTTCTAATTAAATTTCTGAGGTTTAGGTATCAGGCTGTTCTACTGCATAATTTTCATTTCATGAAGTCGATAACCTCAATGTTACATCTACCAATGGACCTAAACTAGCCAGGTATCATTGCCTGTAAGCTCAAGAGTATTAGACAAACAAGATTGCTTATTTGGAGAACACAGTAACATGAGCTCACTCCCATTTTATATTATAAATTAAATAACAAGTCCAGATTTATTCAAACAGAGACACAAACGGAGGCCCTTACAATACCCTTGGAAATGACAGGAAACATTGGGGAAAGAAAAAAAAAAAAGAAGATTACTACAGGAAATGCTGCAGCAATCAATGCATGTGTATTATTCATTCTTCCACTGTCCAGAAATTACCGTATTTTCTGTAAATTAAGGTTACCTACCTACAACTTACCATGTTTGCCTCTCCAATTTATTCAAACTTGAGGCTTGAAGCACAACACATTTTAAATCCTCACTGCTTCTCCTTGTCCCAAATATAAGATGTAAGCTCCCAGTAGAAACTAAAGATCCAGGTGAGAAGCCTGATTTTTTCAGGTTTTCACAACTACTCATATATTTATTACACCAACGGTCCATGGAAACGCATGAACAACTCCATCCGTGTATGTGGGCCTGGATCTAAAATTTGGAGGAATATTACCCACTTAAACAGTCACATATTTGGGTATTAGCTTCCCAGCCCCTTCCCTTTCAACATCTATTACACACAAAATAACCAGTTACCAAAATACTACCACCACTGTCATGCCTCATGTTTACATGAGGTCATACCAATGTATATTTTTCTCCCTCTGCATACATATATACATGTAACTCCAACAGAAGTCTGGTTTTATAACAGGTTTTTCTCATAAAACTAATTGAGGCACTGCACTCTGCGTGAAGCACCACCTTTCAATGTTCAGTGTGATTCTTTGTTACCTATTACCAAGCAATTTGGAAACTCACTTCAAAAGTCCCAGCTCTGGCAAGGCTAAGCAGCTCTGTGAACCAGGTGCTTTTTTTGGAGTCACCATCTCCTCCTAGTTTTGCAAGGTCTGAAAGATCATTTTTCAGAACACTTGACAAAAAAAAGGATTTTGTCCTAAGCATTATCATTCACAGAGGACTAAAATATCAGATCATAATATGTCCTAGATACAGAACTACCACTACAATGATTTCTCCAAAGTAGCTGGCCACGGTTCAAGGCCAGGCTGGATGAGGCTTGGAGCAACCTGGGCTAGTGGGAGGTGTCCCTGCCCATGGCAGGGGGTTGGAACCAGATGATCTTTAAAGTCCTTTCCAACCCAAACCATTCTGTGATTCTAAGATTGACTCTAGTTTCTAGCAAAGGCAATGAAGCAGGAACCAAAGTCTGAAAGTTATCACAACTCACAATATCACACTATGTGACTGCCTGCAGGGCCTGTAGGAGGCCAACACATAAAAGCTTCAGCGCAGGAAATGACCGGCCCACCCACAGGCTATAAGCAGTATAGAAATTTATAAGGAATTGAAGAAGGCACAGGGGGAAACCAGCAAAGTGAATTCAAGCCCTTCCTTGGCTCCAGGCGTATCACAGAACCATCCTCTAGAAGAGGAGAGGAGAGCGCACAACAAGAGCAGATAAATACCCACTAGTCTGAACACGACTGCTTTCTTTTCATCCCCCACAAGCTGCTCAGCCTCTGAACTCGCACTTTCCCCACAATCGCATCCTAAAGCGGGATGGAGCTTGCACGCAGGACTTCCTACTCCTACGACCTTTCCAACCAGCCGGATCTTACTCAGAGCCGCTGTGTGTTTGCAGTTGGGGGTCAACTATGACAAGAAGATGCCGCCTCGGTTCTCCCTGTATGGCACCAGGGCTTGCTCCTCTGACCCCAGCACACAGCAGAGGAACAAGGGGAACAAGCCGAGCCAGGAAGGGCAAGGAAACAGTAAGTCCCCTCAGGAGACGGCCTGCTGCAGCACCGAGGCCTCCCCACCTCTGTCAGGGCCCTGGAAGGACCCCAGGCCCTGGAGGCCCGGCCCGAGGAGAACCCCACAGCACAGCAGGGCCCGCACACACCCCTGGGTCAGCCCCAGGGGCCCAGGCATCGCCCAGGAGCAGCCCTGAGGGCGGGACGGGAGGCTGCGGAGCGGGGCCGCGCCG
>NW_010110611.1:0-11827 GCF_000699245.1 Pterocles gutturalis
GTGTTCTGCACCAGCAGGTTATGATCCCAGTAAGAAAGGCACCCGGCTTCTGTAAAGTATCATTTAAAATACTACTTATTAGAGCTAACAGTATAAAGAAAGAATATAGTTAATCTTACAGCCCTTTAGATGCTGGGGACCCCGAGTTGCGCAGCAGCAGACAGTCTCCCAGTCACAGGCGGCGTGCTCCGCAGACCCCATCCGTAGGAAGGATTATCACGTTGTGGTCATTCACGCTCTTATAGGATTTCTTGCAAGAAAGCAAGTCTATCCATCATTTCTGCTGTCAAAACAGAGAGGATGTTCACATGAGAACTTGTTGCTGCCCCGTCAGATAAAGGCAAGGCCACGCAGGTGGTGCAATCGCTGGTGCCGAGTGGGAGATGTCTGCGGGCTCCTCCGTTTCCATCGCCCTCTGAGCCTGCCCTGCACGGGGGGAGAGGTGCAGCACCGCACAGGCCTGGGTCTACGCAGGTTCACTGTTACATGAATCACTAATCCTCAACGTGCAATGCTCTTCTGGTCAGGATCACTGCAGGAGCCCATAAAAGTAGTTTGAGTACTCCATCAGTCTTGGATATATTTTGAAAGAGCCTTACCTTAAGAGCATTTGTTCTCTGTAGAGGGAGATTTAGGATATTAGTATGGAGTGTGTTGCTCGTGCTGCTAAGGTAGCAGTCTACAAGGAGTCTCTACACTGCCCTTTTGACAGTATAGATGGATGGATCAATCAAAGTATTATTATTTAAGAGAAAGGGATTGTACAGAGACAGGCTGAATGAAAACCAGTCAGCAAGTTTTAATGTTCCAAATGTTACATGGAGCTCAGCTGGAACATGATCGATATCTGTCATGAAGGAGTCTTTGGCCTAGCAGGCTGCATCCAGCTTTGAAATTAAAGAACCACTGAAATTTATCTGTCATGCATGGTATCTTCTCCCAGAGGATCTTAGATACAAGACATCCTTTGATAACAAGATTACTATAGCCTGACTACTAATTCCACTAAAGTCTATTATAAACTCCAGAGCAATACTGAAGTTTATTGAAATTCTCCACTGGCTACCTGAAAATTGTCTTTGTTTATCAACAACAAAAAAACCTCTTGTCTTTTAATTTTCTCCTCCATGGATATTCCTTGTTTTAGTGTCCTTGCTATTTCACTAGTTGCTTTGTAAACGTTAATCTCTCTAATGAATGGACCTGTAGCAGAGAGTCACTTGGATGGTGTTTGGGCTAATTTAAAGCTCCACTGAGATGATGAGGGCTGAACTCCCAGGTCTCGCTGCAGAGCAGACCTCTCTCAGCCCTACCCTTTTGTCCCTAACCTCCTCCTGTCCCACAGGACCTTGGGATGCTAGCATCTTCTGCAAACACAGCAAGCAAGCTAATGTTTTTACAAAATAGGAGAAACAAAGAAGAAAAACTTCTCATGGAAGGTTTATGAATCATGCTCACTCCATACAGCAACATTCAAAGCCATTGCTTTCCGAGGAGAGCAAACGTGGCCTCTTGCTTCATCAGCGTTGTGCTCCAGAAAGGATCTTTTTGACTGTTCTGCTACCCTTGAAGTAAACATGACAGAAATTGTCATTCCCCTTGTCAGTCAGAAGGACCATCTGGCGCTACATTGTATTGAATTCACCAGCATGCTAATTATAGGATGACTAGTGAATGGTTAAACTGCCAGATGCTATGAAGATATATCACTGTCTTTTTATGTGGTTAGGCAAACGTTTAATTAAACCTGCAGCTGCTGTGTCTGCTTTACCTATGAACATGTCTAAATTGTATTTACCTGTGGGAAAGATGGAGCTGCTGTTGTCTTTCAAGAAGAAAAGCAGCTTAAACACAACTTTGCTGAAACATACAACATGTGTACATGAGACTTAATTACACATGCTGGTAATTTCATCAAAACCATTTAATCAGTTACATACTCTTCCAGTTCTCTGGATTGTGCTCCCTGATCCCTGAATACTCTTTTAGGACTCCTGCAAGCTTTCAAAGCTGAGTTGTTTTAGAGGCTTCAACAAAGCTACATTAGAAATGCCAATATACAGGCATGGTTAATAGGATGTCTAACAGATGATGCTTCTACTGCTTCTGAATTTGAAGTACCTGAATACATGGAAACAGTCAACTGCCTTTTACTTATCCCCATCCTAAGGAAGTCTTTAATTCAGAAAATGCTGAAGAGAGTGACTTTCCAATATGACACAATAACCAGTACTGGTCCCAGAGTGTTAAGCATTCCCATGAGGCTGAAATGCTGAAAGGCAGAACCCCACAGTTCTCCCCATCTGGGATTTGGCCTTGGCTGAAGCCTGCAGAGGATGATTTTCAGAGAGAGTGTAACTCCTTTATATTTTAAAGTGTTTGTACTTGGCTTTAGTAGTATCGTAAGATCTAGAGATCAGATCTGTAAAAATGGGATGTAGGGAGCTAGCTAAAGTCTAGCCTCCATTTTGTCAATTTTCCATCACCCTTCCCTTTTTAGTGTTTAGTGACAGATTTCAGAAGGGTGTTTTATTTCCATTTAGTGCTGAGACCATTGTCTGCTTGGGCTCTTCTTAGAGTCCATCCCAAGGCATAGCCATTGAGGTGGCCAAAGATGCAGTGGGCAACATGGCCCAGGTTCAGCTATGGAGCTTGAGACCCCCAAGTCAGGAGCTGTACTGCATAGGCAGCATCTTTGGCTGGATGTGGCCTGTTGCTCTCCGTTGATTGCAAAAGGTCTTCATGCAACTGAAATTGCCTAAATTGTGCTGCATTGTTGCAAAGTGTCCTTGGAATGGTTTTAGCCTAGGCCCACAAGCAGTTTCCCAGATAATTCATTAGCACAGGGGTTACTACAGGTCAAAGAGCAGTGCCACTAGGCAGACTGGATGTGGCCACACATTTTGGAGGGAAAGGGAATTTGGTAGTATGAACATAGCTCATTTTGTGTGAGTTGATAAGATACTGGGAGGTTGGGAGGTTATTTAGGAGATCCCAGGGACATGGGCTTTAGGAGACAAAGCAGGAGTTTAGAACTTCTACAGAGGAAGTCCTAGTTATAATAATTTAACTTTTTTTAAGCCTGCTTTATTTAAAACTTTTTCCTTTGCTAGCATCCTCTTCAGACAGTTTTCATAATGTGTATCTCATTAGGCACATACATTCTTCCCTCTTGGGCACAGACACTGCAACGATGTGATCCATATGATGGTTACCTTAGGGTTAGATGCTGGTAACATGCCTCATGCAGCGTAACAGCCAAAACCCATGCAGAATATTTGGGAGTATAGGAGACTGGTGTCTCAGGACCTGTGTTCAATGCCTCAGAGTCTGCTTGGAGTTTATGGTGTTTTCCTGAGAAAGCAGAGAGAAAACATCTGTGGTCTTCCCTTGTAGTTTTACTTATTCTCCATGTTCATTAATTTGGATGAAGGGTGTCCATGTCCTCTCACACAATCAGTTTTGTGTGCACAGTAAAGTCCTCTGTGGACTGGGCCTGAAACACCAAGAAATGGCCTCTCTTTGGAAGCTCTAGGAGCTAGAAAGTAGGAAAAGCACAGCACTTGCCAAGTGTTAGATTTGATGGCTCTGGAAATTGTTCCTCTTTTCCTTTTGAAGACATTGAATTTGCTGACTTTCCAGGCACACTGCAAAAGCCATTTATGTGAGAGGGTTTTCAGAGGAGGTAGAGACATCCTTTCTAGCTGACAATGGAGGTAGATAGCTGGCTGACTGAACTGCTGAGGTTTAACTTAATGTCATTTTTGCATAATTTATTATGGCAGGTCCATAGAACCTTGGAAACCTATCTTGATTATTTTAATTTAAATAAATAAATAAGCAATGGATTGCTGAACAAACTGGCACTCATTTTCAGGAGATGAACCTGAGGCATGTCAAAGGCAGGCTCTCAGCGCCAGAGTCAAGTGCAGTTTTATAACTATGCTAAGCTATGCAATTATTTTAAACCGCAACGATCCTGTTGGATTTGCAGGGGAAAATTTAGCATCCATCTCCTTACACAAAACAAACAAACAAAATCAGCCCTGCATTTTCATATTAACACAGCACAAGACAGGGCCAGAAGTGAATTATCATCTACATTCAGAAGCACCGCTGCCGTCCTGGTTGCCTCACAGATAGATAAATAAAAATGTATGTTTGTTGGTCTGAGGAGCTTGTGTCTACACTGCACAACAATGACCTGTAGAGACTTTGACCAGTAACGTAACTCAGAAGAAACTTTCATTGTCTAAAGCAGTGCTGGTTAAGTCAGCTTTTTACCCCGCTGGGCTTTGCAACCCTCCTGCTTTAATTCGTTGTTGGCCCCATTTTTCCATCCATTCACCTACCCCTAAGGAAAAAGGACTGTAAGAGCTATCTCTAACTCAGATAAAGGATGATGATGGCAGAAAACTGTCCCCAAAGCGAGAAGACAGGGGGCAACAACAGCAAAAGAGGTGGGTGGCAAAAGCACTAGGAGGAAAAAAAACCAAACACCCGAAGTGTTACATTCCTTTTAAACCAATGGAGAGAGACAGCAGGCAGCCATGCAACAGAGATTAACAATGGCAAATCAATCTATAAATAATGATATTGCCATTACACGTCACTCAACAACATTGATCATTGTCAGAGAGAGCAGAAGTTCTCTGGATTTTCCTTCTCTCTTAGCTGGGCTGGAATCCAGTGGGAGAACAGAGTCAGAGGCAGCTTTCATTTGAAAGACAATTTATTTATTAGCCAGGCAGAAAATCGTATTTAAAAGAGAGGAATTTCCATGATTGTTCTGCAGTATTTGTTTTCAAGTATTCTGCCAAAAAATTAGGCTGTTTTGCGTAAGATGAAACCATAATTTTGGATGGGACCTTGAGGAGGAGGTGGGGCATGCTCCAAGTTCCCTGGGAGAAGTCCCAGAAGACACTTTGAGTTGAGAGACATAAGATTCCTTCCCTGCCAGATATATGTATATAAAATGTATTTTTTTTTTCTGGATTAAACTAGCAGTATCTGATGGGAATGTCTGCTTCCTGGCAGGGAGTGAGTGTGTGCAGTGTTGGATATGATTTATGTCATTCCCTTCCCACCGATCTGGTGACACCATTCTGGCTCAAATAAGATGCTGACTCCTGATATGCCAGTACTGCTAAATAAGCATAGGACAGGGAATGAGCCTGAGCACTGGACTGAGTTTTTTGTTTGCTCACGGGCTGGCCTGACCACTCCAAGGAGCTTTTTCCAAGACAAAAGCCCAGGTATGCTTCTGGGGAGTTTTTTCCCAGCAACTCCTCCCAGAAAGCACCATGGGTGGACTTGACCCTCCGATGTTGACATATGTCCTTATGCCACACACTGGTGTGAATAAGACACCCACTCACAGGTTCATGGCATTCGGGGCTGCAGAGCAAACTTTGGATAATTTCAGATATTTTAAGTGAAAAAAAATAGAAAAGAAGGAAAAGACACAGACGCACATATCCCCACACACACCCCAAATCATGATTCTGTCACTGGAGGGGCACCAGCAGGGTCCAAAGGACATCCAGGGAGAGGATGGGGTGGGTGTGCTACAAAAGGGGCATGTCTTGGGCAGTGTATGTGTGAAAAAGTCTGTGTCACTCACAGAGAGGGACCAAACCCTCTGTTGGTTTTGTTATTTTTAACGGTGTGGACATAGCCTTTGCCATCTAGCCTTTCAACCTGAGGTACTGGAATTCAGACACTCCTCCAGGTGCCCAAAGAAAAGAGCAAACGTTGTTTTCCCATGGAGAGCATCAGGCAGGTGTAAATCAGGGCAGCTGCCAGGACCTGCGCCTCCCAGGTCAGAGCTGGCTCGCAGGCGGAGGCACGCTGCTGTGCCTGCCCACAGCCACCTCTGGCAGGAGGGGTTTGCACGAAAAATAGCTGACAGATCTATTAGACCCTTGCCTGTGCAATGCAGGCAAAAGGTAGATGACAGATCTCATCTGGAAGCTCTCCCCATGGAGAGGCTTTCTGGGTTGCAACATGACACCAGAGCTGAAGGAGGGGTCAGTTTTGCAATGTAAATGGACCAAACTTTTTCACTTTGAGCACCTCTCAGGGCTACATACAGCATGGCAGAACCCCTACATATGTGTACCTACACGATGTGTTAGCCTCTCCTGTTTTCATTTGTTCCCTCCTGTGCACCAGACATGCTGTCAGTTACTGTGTCTCAGCTGCAGGGTGGAAAATTCCAGCCAAAGGGGACATGTCTTCTATCAATTGCTTCATTCAATCATAAAGCACACATATGACCATCTCACAAGATATTTTAACTGGAACAAACCCATCAAGAATAGTCATGTAGAGATGATGAGGTTTTAACTCTGCAGTGCCATGACCTTTTAGCTGATGGGAAAGTGCCCAGAAAAAATTTATTGGGAACTGATTTTCCTCTTTAACGTTGCTAATAGCAGATGTTGATAATAAGGATAGACCTAGGTATCTCTAAATAAAAATAGCATGCCCCTACTGGTGTTCACTTGCAGGGAAACTGGTCCGAATACCTTTCTAGATGTGAGGACTGAAAGAGAAATACAATATGCAAAATAATTATTATAATCCATCAATTTCACAGAAACAAAGTGGAACAACAAACAATTATGATGGTAAATTGAATCATAAAATGGCAATATGCCAAGCTGTATATCAGCCAGGTCTTTTTACTTGCCTGTTGGCAAAATAAAGAGGACTAGGGGAATGACTCATCTGTTGATTGGAAAATCTACTTTAAAATTGCAAGAAAAATTGAACAACGACATTTAATAAGCAAAAAGCTGTGCAAAAGCTGTGCAAAAGCTTCTGGTCACTTACAGTTATCCACACTGTAACTGTGGATCCTCTGGAGCAGCAAAACCAACCGAGTTCTGATCTCAGTCCTTAACCACTAGGTTGTGTCTGCTTGTGCTTGGTATGGTCCTAGAGAGAGGGGTTGTATTGGCAGCAACAAAAGATTGTGGTGTATTTGCACAGGAGGAAATCCTGTTTCTGCTATAGCCGTCAGTGGCAATTTTATTCCTGGCTCCAGTGCAATCAGGGTTTTAATCTTTCCTACAGGTTTTGTTTCCTCCTATGTGAAGTCTGGATTCCTCCTACACCAAGTTTGGATTCATAATGCATTTGAAGTTGTGGTTTTAATACTATCCATGGTCACTAAAGTGATGCCTGAGCTGTAGTAAGGGCAGTGGAAAGATCGTGCTGTTCAAACTCAGACTTCAAGCCCCTCCACCTGGTTATCAGAGCAGCCAGCAGCTCCCTGCCTCACAGGTGCTGGTGGGGGCTCCAAACCGTGCAGCAGATCTGGGTAAAGCCATCAGTGCTGGGGAGCTCCTGGCAAACTGCCTGTCCATCATCTCATCTCTACCCTGGGATCATTCAGCACAAGCTTCTGCTTTGTCTTCTTCTTGCAAAACCCCGATATCACCAGACACCTTATCAAAACTCAAACTTCACTCTGCTCAGCAGTCTGGAGAGGATCTAGGTAACAGGTTTGTATACATGCTATGTGGTTATGCCTCCACTATGCATAATTGCACTGTGTCGGTGTTTGGCAAGTGCCATCTGGTTTTCATTTTCTTTCACAGTATAATTCATCACCTCCACCCCCACAGATTTAGAGTGCAACTGCCTTTCTGCTTTCAAGACAATTTCAGCTACACTGAGTGTGTTTTGATTTATTTTAACTGAACCCAGCAGACACGACCATCAAATTATTCTCCTTTAAATTAAACGGAATTTGATTTTCAAATTTTAGCAAGATAGGACTACTCATAAAATCTTAACTGATAAAATAAGATGCTAAGAAGATGAAAGGACCAACCACAAAATAATTCTGCTCACCATAATCTAGGAAAATACTCTGGAGAAAAATCTTAAGCACATTAAAACCCATCAAGGCCGTATAAGCAATAAGAATAATAACAAGTAATTAGAAGAGGTGTAGAGAGGAAAACACCTATTGTAGATCAGTACAAGAAATTATTTGTTTAATACTTCTTGTCATGACTCAAATTTAGGACAAGAGGAAGTGACCTCAAGTTGCACCAGGGAAGGTTTAGGCTAGATATTAGAAAAGATTTATTCACTGACAGAGTGATCAGGCATTGGAACAGGCTGCCCAGGGAAGTGGTGGAGTCACCATCCCTGGAGGTGTTCAAGAAACATGTAGATGTGGTGCTTAGGGACATGGTTTAGTGAGTCAGGTGGGGTGGGTGGACGGTTGGACGTGATGATCCTTGAGGTCTTTTCCAACCTTAATGATTTTATGATTCTGTGATTCTATTAAATTACTATTTCTGTTTGCAAAAGACTGGAAGCATCTTTCATTAAAAGCTATTTTTTGAATCTGACACTGTGAGAGGGGACACTGGCCTGTTCTGTATGTCTATCTGTGTCCAGGCAAGGCAAGAAAAAGAAAATCTAAAGCTAAGAAGGAGCAAAAGATAGAGCTGATTACAGAAGTACCAAAAAGGAGTAACTGACAAACCTGGAAGAATGTTTTATTTTAGGTTCTTGAGACTTCCAGTGAACAGTTTTCCTCCCTCCACTTAAGCACCTGCACTAGAAACACCATCGGACATAGCTATAAGGAAAACTGTAAAGAGAAACATGACCAAAAGAAGCAGTCCACCTCTGGTGACATGGATATTTGTCTTTCTCAGTAACACCAAAAGCCCACTTTGCATTGTAATCTTTTGTGCTCCTCCACTACATCTTAGAGCTCACTTTGCACAACAGTTATTTTCATTGAGTGATGTAGTGTGCTGAGGTATTGTAAATTGTGAACAAGATTATCAGGTTAAAGGGACATTGTCAAAAAACATTACTTTACGTGCACATATGTACATTAAAAACCTCATTAAGTCTACTAACTCAAGCAGGCAAAATCCTAGGAAGTGTCAGAATTAATGCTATCCGTGTTACCCTAAATCTGTCCTTTCCCCACATGCATCATGGCTACAATCTTTAATAACATGATTGCCGATTTATTTTCTCCCCTGGGGCTCCTGTCTTACTTAGTGTCCTCTGCTGGAAATGTGGAAATTATCTCATGCAGAGGACATGCCCTTTGCTGAATTTAAAGGCATATTTAGTAGGAAGGCATTAGAGCTTCTCCGCGTTTTATAATTCTTCTAAAAAAAGTGGAAAACAATATACTTTCTTAGAAGTCACTCATTTCAGCAAATGATAAATATTATTTCAGTCTGGATAGCTCAGCTTCAGAGGTCAAAGGCAAAAAGCCCCAGTGTCTAATAAGGGCAAATGTAAAGTTTCAGCTTGGTAACTTGATTGGCTTTACCTATCACACAGCTTGTATTGCATAGCCTGCAATAGTCCCGGTGAGTTACTTTAGCAGCCTTGTTGAAGAGGAACAGGACACAGGAGGCTACGGTCTAACACTGGCCCCCAGGTAAGACACATGCATAAAACTGTGAGGAGGAGTTTTCCGGGGTTGGTGCTGTTCCCTCTTCCCATCTGTCCCCTCAGGGCAGCCCGTGGGTGACTGGGGCTGCTGGTGGAGAGGCACCCGTGCTCCCAGTGGCTGCAGGAGCAGCAGCCAGCTTCCCCTTTTGTACCATTCCCGTCCTTGGTGGAGCAAGCGGGAAAACAGAAATGAAGGGACCAACACAAGGCTCCAGGTTTGCTTTCACGCACTTGAAAAACTAAGGCCAGGCAATTAAACCAATTGCAGCAGGTAAAATAGTCTTATCGTGTAACAAGAATGAAGCAACCCAATCTCATTTGTCCCAGTTTCTGTGTTGCCAGTGTTGTTTCAATTTTACCCTTCATACCTCCCCCATTGTGTCTGATTATCTGTATAAAAGGCTAATAAATTCTCTGCTGAATTTAAAAAAGCGGCAGCATTTGCATTTTGAATGCCCGGCCATTCAGGATTCAGCTCATTTAATTATTACGCTTCAGAGGATGTACCCAGTTGTGCTACTTACCCTCCTCAAGGAGGCACGGGCTAGCGAGGGATGAGCAGTGGGATTACCAGCTGCTTGGCCTGCTGGTGTTTATTTAAATATCACCAATTGCCATTCCTGATTTGGAGCCTAATCTACACTTCAGATTTGAAACTGCTATCCCAGGGATAGCTCTGTCCTGGCGCTAGCTCTTTAAATGTGTGCACCAGCAATCACATTTAATTTGACTAGGCTTGCATAAAGCTTTGTTTAAGAAAAAGGATACATTTCCAGCCTGTCTCATGGACTCATACTTTCATTAAATGCCACTGTGGTCTACTTAAATTCCAAATGCTTTGTTTACTTGGATTCACCTCTAACCACGTTACAGTGAAAAATAAATCCTTCCACAGGCTAACAAGTATGTTTATAATAAAACTTTTTAGAAGGTGCTCAGAATTTCCTATCTCTTAATTTTTCCATTGTTTTTGTTATCTGTAATGTGCTTATGTCAAGCTCTCTTGGCAAGGCACAGGCTTTCATCTCATGTGTTGTATAATGCCGAACACTTTTTTTTCTTTTGAAATAATTATGGGGTTTGAAATATTTAGATCAAGCTGCAAATGTTTCTTCTCTGATAAAGATTTTGGGTCAAGCAGTTCTTTATTCCTTTCTTATCCCAGATGAAATTTCCCCCAAGCAAAATAGTAGAGAACTGAGGGTGTAATGGATGTCATAAAATCCATTAAAACTGATACACTGGAACTAACACAGTTAGTTAGATGGGTGCAATAGCACTTCTTGGGACATCTAAGATGATCTAATGGATCTTTCACACCACAGTGAACTTCCTTTTGAAAGCATGGAGTTTCAGGTTGTCTCATTTGTCTTACTGAATCACTTATTGCTTTGCTTTTACACCAGCTCATTTCCTTGGCAATGGCCTCCAGGGCAAGGGCTGTCTTTGTTGCATGTATGTACAGTGCAAACACCACAGGGAACTATTGCTGCTATTGGGTGGCTTAGGCAGTTTCATTATAGAAGCATTTGTTACCAGTCTTCTCTCCCGGCATGCCTGTGACCCAGACTAGATCAATAAAAATTAAATAAAAATAGTATACATATATATGAATGTTAGATTATATGTATTGCATCTGCTGCATAGACCTCTCCTGATATATTTATCTATATATGTATGTGTGTGTGCTCGTATTTAGGAGATGCAATTTATACAATCTAGAATTTGTAACAGGACTTCTATTTCTTGAGTAAGTTGAGATTTGCTGGGGGATGTGATACTGTTTATTATACATAAAGAGGTAAAATAGGTGAAATAGATGTTAAAAAAAAAATTACACAAGGACTTGCATACCCAAAAGCTCATCTCCAATTTTAAGCTGCCACAATCGTGCTAACGAGAGATACTATTTTTTCTTTGCAAATGTTGCTGTGCTTGTGTCTGCAGACCAGTGTGTGGTTTACAACAGCAGCATGATTGTTTCCTCTGTTGAGGAAGGAAGGTGGTGCTCAGAGAGCAGCCATCATGACTGAAAGGCCCTCAGGTTCAGTGTGGAACGGGAAGGGCACAGGGAGAAGCAGATGTGATGCACCAGACCTTATGTGACCACTTTGCAGAGCTGCACAGGTGTCACCGCACCTGGCAGCTTTCCTAGGACAGCTTGGCAGCCACTCTGCTTCAGAGGTGGCCACTCCGAGATTGCCAGCAAGCCTGCCTTTTCAGATACGCTGTGTCTTTCTTTGCAATGTTTGGTTAAGAAAAGAGACTTTTTTAACATAAGCCACTGCAGCGCTGTCAGAAGCCCTGACACACAGGTGAGCTCCGGAGGTAGATGCACATGGGTCGGCTGGGGACAGGGACACTGGCTGTGCCTGCCGTG
>NW_010110611.1:11858-15540 GCF_000699245.1 Pterocles gutturalis
CTTGGCCGCGTCCAGGGAGGCGGTGGCTGCAGAGCATGCACAGAGACCACAGGCTACGTAGGCACTGCAAGAAGCACTAGACCCCCTGAGGAACTTCCTCATCACCAGCACTCCAGGGTGACCCTCTGATCCTGGGAAGGCTTGGGGGGGGCCTCACCATTGGCTCTGGGGTGGGACCATTGTGTGCCTGAGCACTAGGAGCCGGGGGTGGAGGTGCAGTGAAAGAGTTAACTGCTATTAGTAACAACAGCTTGACTCTGTAATAGCAACAGCTTGATTAATAAAAGGTGTTTAATAAATATTGGCTGTGATCTATGCTTCCTTCTGACTCAATTGTCTGTGAAAAAGAAGGAAACTTACATCAAGGAGACTGGGCAAAAAGAAAATCAGGAGCTTTCTGCTGGGCCATGCATCCTTACAGTAACATAGGTCAGTGTTTTCAAAGGTGCCACCTTAAAAGTTATCCCAAATCTTTTTAATTCCTCCAGCTTGTTATCTGTCTTACAGATGATTCAAACCTTCCTTCTCCTGTTTTTGTGTGGTAGCATCATCCATCACAAAGCCCCATTAAGGCACCACCCTGAAGGCACATCATGGTAACCCTCAGGTATAGTATAATCTCCCACTCTTATAACATTTGTCTAGAGTTTTCATTCCTAAAAGCTCTGAAATGAGACTGGGCATGAAGTAAGATGCTGCAAGCCTTATTACAGAGCTAGTGTGGAATGCACTGGGTAGAATCATTCCCCCCTCTTCCTCTTGAACTCTACATCTCCTCCTTAATTGATTAAAGACACATTTCCACTGTAAAATTTAAGCACATGTTGAAGCACATGCCCCTAATATGATGATATCTTCCTTCCTTTCTCTTCTACAGCATCCCTGTAGAGATAAATGTGTGTATTTGCTGGCAGACCCATCACCCACTGCTATGAACATTGCGGCTGTGACATATAAGGACATCCCCTCTAGGAGCTAACAGTCACCTTCTGGCTGCTGGTTCCAGCTGCACCCATGCCCATGAGAATGAACCAGCACAACCATCAGCATTGTGTCTTGGCTGTAAATTACTAAAACAATTGAAAGAAAACCTTCATTTTAGTTCCAAGATTTTTCAAGTGCTACAATTTTTGAACAAAAATTAGCCTATGCTTATGCTGCCTCACATTTGTGTCAGACCATGGGTGATGATGTGTTAGAGAAAAATGTAATATTTTTTGCATTTTGTTACCTGATGCAGCGAGTATAGTGCTTTTCATCTTTGGGACTGTGGACAGGTGCCACAGGCCACCCCTTGGGGAGAACGTCAAAGCTGACCAGATTGAAGTAAGGGCAACTCCGTCCTCTTTTGCCAAATTTTTTGATTTTCGGTAAGACCAATGAACTGACTTTGTGACTGTATGTTCTATTCAAAAAGTACCTTCAACATTAAAACCGTAGGATCTTTGAAAACTCTTATCTTCCTTTCAAGCTAACTTCTCCTGCATAATAAACACCACATGTCCCTGCCCATCTTTATTCTCCACCCTACCTTTGCATGCCAGCAGACTGTTATGTCCTCACTGACTTCTGAAGCCAAACTAGTTCAGAGCTTGCTGTTTGAACATTTGGTACTTTCCTAGTACCTCCCATTATTCTCTTTGTTTTCTGACTGCTGCTGAGTTTGGAAGCTGATATTTTCATAAAACCATCTTTTGCAAGCCTGGGATCATTTCCTAAATGGCACTATATATACAATTATAGCTTTGATATATAAAATTAAGACTGCTTTTTACTAATTTTACCTTATTTTATATTTATCAATGTTATATTCCATTTGCCATTTTATTACCCAGTCATTCAATCTTGTGATATCCTTCTGCAACTCTTTGCAGCTTTTGTCTTTCCTAGCCTGAGTAAGCTTGGAGTTCTCAGTAAATTCTGCCCCTGACTTCCCAAGTCCATTCCCAGATCGTTTATCAATATATTGAGCAGCACAGAACTAGTTTTTAATATACTTAATTTACGATCTTTTAATTAGTAATCCATAATTATCCCTTATTTCTTATTCCACACAATTTGTTTATGGATACTTGGCAAGAGATGCTGTTGAAAGCCTTTTGAAAATCTAAGCAAACTTTATTAGCCAGATCATCCTGACATACATGCTCAGATATTCTTCCAAAGACTTGTAACAGATTTCGTAGTTGTGTATCCAATAGATTTATGTTTTCATTTTGGTTTATGTCAATTGGCAAAGTAGAGCCATCAGTTCTATTGGATCTCTCCAGAATCCTCACACACAGGTGCAGGCTTCCGCTGTTTTGTTTTTTTTTTTATTATTTCTTTGAATCATATTTGCCATTTTTTTCTTTCCACTGGTACTAAGGTAGTTCTAAGCAAAAGTTAGTATTTCAGAAGTCTTCTGAAAATACTGAATGACCTTAATGAAATGAACACCTGTAGCACCTTACCAGTTTGTTTTAATTAGCCATTTACTGACACTTCAGTTTCAGCCAGATCTTCCAATTAAGACCTTGTCAAAATATGTTAATAGCATGGAAATTTTGCTAAGGACTTCAACAGCAAGCACAGATTTAAAACCTGGTATCTATTCTGGTCTATTCTTCCAGAAGGGTTCCTTTACACCTTGACCACCTAGTCACCCAAATCCTTTGACAGCTGCCAGAGACAGTACTGTACTGAGAACTAGGAGCAGAAACAAATTCAGCCACATCAATTCATGGGGAGATAGTATTACTGCTGTACATCACACAGATAGGTTTAGTGCTGGCAGTTCTAATATCCAGATGTCCTGTCATGCAGTGAACATTGCTTTGGATTTGTTTAACAATAAATGCTATGGAAACATTTTGAAATTAAAGCAGTTTTCCACTGCAAGGCAAGTTTTCCAAAGTATACAGTTTAGACAAGGAACAGAGCAAGAGATGACTCAGTCATTGTCTGTAAATTATTCCATGGAAGATAAGGAAAAAAAATTCCCACATTAGACAGATCTCTAAGCTAGCTGGAAACAAAAAAACATGAATTTGAAGACAAATGAATCCAGACTAAACATAAAGCCTTCCCTTTATAATTATGTTTATTGACTACTGGGAAGGATTAAAATATATAGACCTTAGTTATTCAAGACTTAGACTTCTTAAATCTTAATTCGTTTGTAAGATATTCCATCATAGCTCAGACAGAATTAAGAGGTTCATTCCTGATGTAACTGGGCAAAGATTTTTACCTGTTTTGCAGATCCAGTTACACAATCATCCTCAGCCTCAAAACATGTGATCTTACGATAAAGTATGTCTATTCATATCTCATTTGTATCAGTGTTGCTTTGGCTTTAATGCAGTAACAAATCATCCTATGTGCATAAATTAGTATGTTCCTACTTTCAAATTTCATACAAGCAACATGATTCTGATGCTTTATGAATACTGAAAGACTCATTCAAAGATTTTTAATCATTTACCTGAAGAAAGGTCCATGTCTAAACTTTTTGATGGCAACTGCTGGCAAATACAATTTTTGCAGATGCAATCCCAAAAAAAAAGTAGAATAAAATAATAATACAAAATCAGAGAAAGGTTTTGAGACAAAGGCTGAGAAAGGAGAGGTAGAATGAAATTGGTGCATCAGATCCAGTAAGCTTAGATCTAATCTCACTCAGGGTCACCTCTGTAGGGAA
>NW_010110611.1:15571-16733 GCF_000699245.1 Pterocles gutturalis
CACTGGCATTACTCTCTTGGTATAATTATGCTGCTACAGTTATACTATTACAAGCTGTTGCGTTTCCAAAGCAACGTATCAGGAGCAATTCCACTGAAATCAATGACGTAAGGCATAGAAGAATCAGTTCACCATACTCAGTTGTCTCTGGACACTGAATTACTGATTTTTTTCTAGGAAAAACAATGAAAATAAATAAAAGATGGACATAAATCTAGCAGTAATAAGACAAAATTACTATAATACAATTATCTGCTTATGTTTAAAGCAATCTATTTTGAAAAGAGGAAGGAAGTCTGGAGCAATTCATTATCTTTGTTGACTTACTCCAAACGTTCAGAAATTACCAGCTGTTTACATTCGCTAGTATATAGCAAATGCCAAGCATCAGCAGGGGTTTGGTGCCCTCTTATGTTTTATACAAGCAATTGCAGTGATTGCAAACACGTGATAGATCACTTGTGAAGGCTTCTTAGGTTACAAACTGTTAAGAAAGCGTCAACTGAGATAAGTAAGTATTTAATGTTTCAAAAACGTTAATAACCACTTTAAGGTGGTGAACTTAGTAATGAGCAGACCCACAGACATACCTATGCACCTTCCTCCTCAGCTTTTATCAAGGCAGCTCAGCCTCACCAAACTGATTTTGTATGGCACAAAACTGATTCAGGGTTCTTTTATTTTGGCCATGCAGATATTGTTAATCAATTGCTGACTACAATAACACACAAAAAAAGACTGGTTAGCATGACAGAAAAATCAGGATGAACTGCATTAATAGCTCTTAGAATCAGAAGAGAGAGGACTACAGGACCTGGACTTACCTCCCGGAAACATCACCCAATTAACAATCTAGGTACTTCCCCAAATAAAGGGATCAATTAAAAAACAAAACCAAAACACAGGGTCTGCAAAGTTGGAGACATCAAAACATGGAATATTCCCATTTCCTCTACTTGGATACTCCAGTGATTACTTCTTACACTTAACACTTGGCACCTATTAACTACAGTTATATTTTTGGGGGGTTCTAGCAATCACCTTATGATTTCTTTCTTGTCTAGTTAACAACGTAATATGTTATTTTTCATTGTGTGCAAGTATTTCTAACCCATAGAGAAATCCCTTCTTGATCACCCTCAGCAAGTTTGCCGATGACACC
>NW_010110612.1:0-23289 GCF_000699245.1 Pterocles gutturalis
TTTAAGATCCTTACTCTGTGAACAGTGAAAAATAATCTGATTAAAACAAAACACTTCAGAAGTACACTGAGGGGAGAATTAATGGAATTTGTTTTCCATAATCCCTGTTAACAAGGTTGACCTTCCAGGAAGGTTTGTGGGTCTTTTTTTACACTACTGATTCTTTTATTTTCATTGATCTTGTGACTGCCTTTTTCCCATCGCTCTGAGACTTACAGTAGCTTCAGCAGCAGCTGATTAGGGGAAATGCTGTTTGTTAGACGTAGGGAGTAAAAAAGAAAATGTCTTGCATTGGTGAATTGGTGTGGCTGTTTGATTTGTGGTTTTCTTCTGAAGACATTGCAGGGGTTTTCAATATATTGGGATTGTCCAGTTTGACCAGAGGTTCCTTGCACTTACCCTACTGAAAGGCTGTTAAGCTGGGAGTTTATCAGGTTTTTCTTCATAGTAACAGCACACTGCAAAAGTGTGCAACACCTCCGCAGAATGTCCTAGAATTTGATTTTTGTCCCAGTGGATCCAGTATAAAAATAGCTTCCAACTAATTCCTTCTGCTTTATCAGTAGACAGTAATTCCCTCAAGTTTAGTAGTTTTAATATATCCTTTTGAGGATATTAACTTTTTATGAGATGTACAAAAGAATTGAAGAGATGTATGAGGCCATTTAACAAGAGAATTCACAGGACCGCAGATTATACAAAATCTATTGCAAAAGCAAGAAGTGTTTCTACACACTAGCATAGCGCCGGTCAGTAAATCCACCCAATGTCCCCTTTCCTTCCATCTCCTCCCTGAGGGAATGGCAGTGCCCATGCTCAATTATGTGTCCCGCTTTTTCCCAACCCCCTTTTCTTGCTTTTTTCAGTTGTCCCATTGTCTTTGTCAGTGCAGCAAGCTATTCAGCGCTTGGACAATTATCTGATGCTCATTGGCCTAATTCTGCCAGACCTTCTCCCAACTCCCTGAGAAGAGGGAATATAGGGAAAGCTGCTCTGCTGCACTGCAGCTGCGGCTGAGCAAGTGTATGCGGCTTCTCAGGAGAGGCTTCAGTTACTGCAGGTACTCAAGCAGTTACACAATGTAATTTTCTGCTTGTTTCAGGATTGCATTGTAATTTTGAAAATTGCAGTATTTTTAACTCATCCTTTCTGCACTGCATCCTTCCCCAAACTTGCTTCTTTGCTTGAGTTATAAAATAAAGCTTGAAAGGACCAAGGATACACATATACACAGTAAAAGCATCTGATCTACAGTAATTCTCTTCATTCTCCCTCTGATTATTTAATTTATCAGTATTTGTAGTGATATAGTTTAAGGCTTTTTGTGGTACATTCATTTCTTCAGAGAGTCCCTCATGGTACTTTTCGAACTACAGCTATTACTACGATCCCACTTAAGGGCAATGAGGTTATTGCAAGCACAGATAAATATGATTTCCTGTAAATTTAATGCAAGGTAGAGATGGAAAGTCATCCTAGATCAAGTGTTCCTTCAAGTTGATTGTAGTCTGTGATAGTATATTTGCAATAATTTTTTCAACAATGCTTTCAAATGTCAGTTGATAGGATTTCAGCTAATTCCTGTGGTGCACAGGTTTTCCAGGGTAAGTCAATAAGCCATTCTAGAGTCAGAGATGCGAGGAACACAGCTTTTGCAGATCCTTCTATTGTGTACTATCCTGTACTAGTGCCTATGTTTCTTCCACGAGAGTTACACATGATTCCTAATGCCAATTCCTGTCCTACTTCCCTTAATGTTTGCTCCCTGGCACGTCTGCGTAGTTACTGGAGGGTGAGTGCCTGTGGCACACTGGAACATGGTGCCTGTGGAGCAGTGGCCAAGCCCCTGGGGCCACCAGTTCTACTCCTGCCAATTTGTGCTTGCCTTTTAATAAAGGGCAGATATAGTCTTTAGTATTAAATTTCATATCAAATGCTTTCCCTTCTCCCTACAATATGTTTTGGGTGCAAGTGTGGGAATGAACACAGTTATGTTTTTGGGAATTAAAGACCTTTCCATTAAGTGTCTCTTTTCAGTGCAGCCAGACGCATGTTGCCCTGTTAGCGGAACATGTTTGGACCCTGTCTGTGAAGTGCTTTTGCTACACACAAATGCTGCATGGTTGCTTAAAGGGATAAAAGTTAAAGATTCCCCAGCACTTGTGACTTTAGTTGCTTTATGTGTTACCTTGTCTCTTGCATTCTAGCCACTGCTACATTAAACAGTGTCTGATCATTAACAACCTGATTAGAAGGGCTTAGGGTAGGAAAGGGAAAAAAGCAAGAATAAAAAATATTTCTAGAGGGCCAGGTTTTCAGCAGTATAAATAGACAAAGGTTCAGTCAGTGAAGGAAGCTCAAAGCTGAAGGCAAATACGTTTTCCACTGACTCTTATTACTGAAGTCACGAGGGAGAGGGTAAAGAATGAGAGCACCAGAGTTCTGGGGCAGCAATTTATATCTCTCTCTTGAGCTGCACAGCACAGCTAGATCCTCTGATTATGCTTCATTTTTTTTTTAATTATAAAAACTACATTTATGAAGGCCATATAGGTATTTACTACAGTACACTGTAAAAAAGAAACAAACAAGAAACCCCCCCAGTTTTCTAGCTTGTTGGAAGTAGCATGTGCTTCAGCTGCTATCTAAGAAATACAAGATGCCTAATACCAGACAATGCATAAAAAAAACCTGTATGATTGTTGTTCTTGTTTGCAGTGCCTCCAAAGCCAGTTCATCTGCAGAAGGTGTCACCTGTTACATACCAAACCCGTATGCATAAAGCTTTATCAAATCAAAAACCAAGAATGGAGGAAGAGACATCCACCCCTGTTTCTAGTGTCACAAAGGAAAAGTCCAGTAAAGTGTCAGATCTCATCAATCGTTTTGAGGGAGGCAGGTATGTAATAGAATTTGAATCGGTTTGTAACTCTGTTGCATGTGAATTATTGGAACTTGAGCCTGGGAGGAAGAAAATTGATACTGAGGTAGTGCTCAAACAGATCTTTGCCAGAGGAGTTGGTGGAAAAACTGCATATGTTTTGAAATGGTGCAAGCCAATTGTGTATTTGGCCTGTAGAAGGTGT
Organism: Pterocles gutturalis; assembly: GCF_000699245.1. Classification (NCBI taxonomy): domain Eukaryota; kingdom Metazoa; phylum Chordata; class Aves; order Pterocliformes; family Pteroclidae; genus Pterocles; species Pterocles gutturalis. Next base: position 3,087 of record NW_010110612.1, read on the forward strand.
GCTTTTTCATAAGGTGATAGTCTTAATTTTTCTTCTAAAAACCAGAAGTAAACAAACTTGTAGTATTTTTAAAACATCCTGAAAAATGTCAACAATTTGAATTAAGTGCTGATTTTACAATGAAACCTTGGAGCTAATCTTCAATTCTTTTGTTCCTGCAGGAAAACAAAACAACACACATTTACTTATAGAAGCAAATAGAAATACCTGAAGTCCTATTTTTCCTTTTATACTGATTTAACCTCTTCAGATCATTCACATGAAGAGGGGAACTGTACAAGTTATTTGTATCAATATGGCATACATTCACTAAACTATTTGCTTTCTAATACTTAGTGATTTTGGTGGAAGAGCTTGATGTTTTTGAGTTTTGATACTGCCTTTTACAGGAAACATTTGGAACCTTGAGAAACACAAGCCATAGTGAACTTTGCTTTCACAAAATAGTGTTACTTGTGTGTCTTCAATTACATGTACATGACAAGCATTATAAGCTCTGAAACATAAGTTACTAATAGAATCATAGAATGGTTTGGGTTGTAAGGGACCTTAAAGATTATCTAGTTCCAACCCCCCTGCCATGGGCCCGGACACCCTCCACTAAACCAGGTTGCTCAAAGCCTCATCCAGCCTGGCCTTGAACACCTCCTGGGATGGGGCATCCACAACTTCCCTGGGCAACCTGTTCCAGTGCCTCACCACCCTCACAGGGAAAAATTTCTTCCTAATGTCTACTCCAAATCTCCCCTCTTTCAGCTTAAAACCATTGTCCCTCATCCTATCACTGCACTCCCTGATAAAGAGTGCCTCCCCATCTCTCCTGTAGCCCCCTTTAAGTACTGGAAGGCTGCTGTAAGGTCTCTCTGGCGCCTTCTCTTCTCCAGGCTGAACAACCTCCCAGTCTGTCCTCATACAGGAGGTGCTCCAGGCCTCTGACCATCTTCATGGCCCTCCTCTGGACTTACTCTAACAGGTCCATGTCCTTCCTGTGTTGAGGACTCCAGAGCCAGATGCAGTACTCCAGGTGGGGTTCCACGAGAGTGGAGTAGAGGGGGAGAATCACCTCCCTCGACCTGCTGGTCATGCTTCTTTTGATGCAGCCCAGGACACAGTTGGCCTTCCGGGCTGCAAGCACACATTGCTTTGTCATGTTCAGCTTCTCATCAGCCAACACCCCCAAGTCCTTCTTTTCAGGGTTGCTCTCAATCCATTCTTCCAGCCTGTATTTGTGCTTGGGGTTGCCCCAACCCAGGTGCAGGATCTTGTACGTGGCCTTGTTGAACTTCATGAGGTTCGCATGGGCCCACCTCTCAAGCCTGTCAAGGTCCTTCTGGATGGCATCCCTTCCCTCCAGTATGTTGACTACACCACTCAGCTTGGTGTCATCAGCAAACTTGCTGAGGGTGCACTCGATCCTAGTGTCCATGTCTCCCACAGAGATATTAAACAACAGCAGTCCCAGTACTGACCCCTGCAGAACGCCACTCATCACTGGTCTCCACTTGAACATTGAGCCATTGACCACAACTCTTTTGAGTGCAACCATCCAGTCAGTTCCTTGTCCAGTGAGTGGTCCTTCTGTCAAATCCAGGTCTCTACAATTTAGAGACAAGGATGTCATGTGGGACAGTGTCAAATGCTTTCAACAAGTGCGGGTAGGTGATGTCAGATGCTCTTCCCTTATCCACCAATGCTGCAACCTTGTCGTAGAAGGCCACCAAATTTGTCAGGCACAATTTTCCCTTAGTAAAGCAGAATACATGTGCTCTGTGTAAAGAGAGCGGCCTTCCAGAAAGCCCATGACAAAGGAACAGCTCAAGAAACAGTCCCGTGACAGTTAAGCACTGGAAATTTTGGACATAGCTTTCTTGTCTTTCCCTGGGATACTGATGTTCTGATGGGATGCCCCCTGTGGGAATGAATGCATGATGTACAACAGAGCATGTCCTTCTGAGGAGCCAGAGTATTAAGACTTTTATTGAAAGAATTTCCCCTCAAGATGGGGGAAATTCTGTCCTTTATACAGAAGCAGCTGAGCATTGCAAAAGTGCGCTTGTCTAGTGGAATAGAAATAATTTCAGAGCTTCATCTGCAAGCAATTTCTGTCATTAGGCAGAGACTTAATTGCACTTCTGTCATGCCAGCTGCTCAAAGATAGGAAAAATAAATTACTGCAGCACGGGAGGTCCTGTGAATTCTTCTAGCACAGGTCTCCAGCCCTCTTATCACTTTGTTTCCCAGTTTTCCTCCAAAGCATAATCTAAGTCTTTTTAGCAGTGTAGTATCCTTAGAAAAACAATTTTATCCTTTCTGAAAGGAAACTCCTCAGATTCATTGTGCCCTACACCAATGAGCCCTGCATTTCTTCCTGATAGACATACCTGCTGCATTGTACAGGAACTTTTTCAGTATTATGCAATTAAAGGAAGCTATAAAGAAAGCAAGGAAAGCTTTCTTATTTGTAGACTTTTAAAAATAGAGACGTTTTGTTTTGGGGACTAGCTGAGTTGCTTTTTGGCCAACATCATTCATTAAGTACACCCAATGATATCTGTCCAGTGATTAAATTCTCCTCAATTCTATGATCCTCACTTAAGAGAAACTTCCATAATGAGCATGCTGAGTTCTGGAATATCCTGCTGTGGCCATGGAAGCGATTCCTGTTTTTTAAATGAGCTCAGCTCAAAAAAAGTGTCTTCTGTGAAGGTGAACTTCACTTCTAATTATTGGTCTTCAAATGGCTAGGTAGCATGTTCATGAACTGAAAACTGTGATTGTCAATTATGATAACACATTTTCATTAGTCTGTACAGCCCACAAATGTGTAGGCATGTCATAAAGTTAATTAAACCTATTTTCTGCGTGCATGCAATTGAAAAATGTAAATTAATTTTATCTTGGAGTTAAGCTTATTTTTAAAAACAGTCTTTACACAACTAAAGGAAAACTGATTTAAATTTTTTTATTATGTGATGGAAGAAGATGAAGCTAGTGTAAGATATCTTTTGAGCTCTGTGTATGAAAGTACAGAGTAAGTTTACAATATGCTTGTAAACTGCCCTATAAATAAGGAGTAAACATACAGTTCATAAGCAGTCTTAATTTCTCCAGAAGATTAATGATCCATACTAAGAACAATATCCTAGAGGACAGTCATGGTATCATTTTGCAGGTTGAATATGGCTTGTTGAATATGGCTTGTTAAATGTACTTCAGACAAAGATATATAGGCTTTATTTTAGTTCCTTTTTTTTTTTTTTTAAACTGTAATCAAGCCAAGTACACTTACAGAGTAGGCTAACATTTATATTGGTCTAAAACTCAAAATCTCAAAAATAAAACAGAGAAAAAGATAGTGATAGGTATAAACAAAGGATAACGTATGTTTTAAGCGGAGATAAAATATGGAGGGGGAAAAAAACCTTCAGAAAAGATTCAGCATGATTAAAGGACACTGATAAATAGGGAAACTGGTGGAAGAAATGGGATAAGAATTTAAAGCTCCTCCTGCAGTATGCTGAAATAAGGAAAGGGATGTTAAATGTTCTTGGATGTTTTTCATGCATTTTGTGTAATTGAAGAGCAATTAAAGAACAGGCTGCTTGTTAGTTTGAGCATTGGACTGGGACTTGGGAGACCCTGAGTCTTTCTCTGTTTCTGTCAATAATCTTCTGGGACACTTTGGGCAAGTTCCTTCCTGTAATCAGTGCCTCAGTTCCCTTATCTGTTACATGGGGCTGATCATACTGCCTTGCATTTTACAAATTAGATTTAAGGCACGTGAGGATGTAATGAATCAATATGGACGGCACTCTGGGTTTCCAGTAAAGAGATGCATGTTTGTGTTTTAATGGAATGGTGAAGCTCAAGTCTTGATGGCCTGAACTTCCTAATATTAACACAGGAAAAAATAGTTTGGCGGGAATTGGTTATATGGTGCAACTGTTCTACTCCCCATACCAGGGATTTTCTTTAATGCCATGATTAACTTCTCTCTCATCTATTTTTGTGGTGGTTTTAGCTCGTTAAATCCTAGTGATTTGAAGAAAGATTCCTCTGTTCTCCACATTCCTAAATCTCAAGGAAGATATGGGTCAACACCATCACCTCAGCCAAAACTTCCCTCCCAGCACCCACTACAAAAACAGGGAAACAGTAATACCGACAAAACTCAGGTTGCACAGCTACACACAGCCAATGGAGTAGTAGCACAAGACCAGACGGAGGATGAGGACAGGAGATTACCAGATCGTGGCTCTGCTATGTCCACCTCGGTTCCAGATAAAGCCATCAACAGCAGCTTGATAAATGGGGAAAGAGAAAGTGCTTCCAGAGAGTCATTGCAAAGTATGACTGCCTGTGAAGGACAGATGCTTAACAGCTGCTACAGGACTCCAAGCAGTGATACACTGCTCCCATCTGAAAATGAAACTCTAGAAACTAATACTAATGTGAAGGAAGAACCAGCTGAGGAAACCAGTAAGCAAGATCAACCTGTAGAAACAAAGGTAAAAGGAGAAATTGTTTTCTTCTTGCTATATTGCTACTTTGTGTGTTTTCTCTAGGTTTTTATTTACAAAAATAAGCTTTCAAGAGCAGGTCAGAAAGTTGAAACTTTTGGTTATTTTCCCTCTGGAAATAAGACAGGATAAAAAGTTTTGCTTGCCTTTCCCCCTTTCCCACTAGCTACCTGATGTTTAAAAAAAAGTGAAACTGAAATTCATGTACGTGTTTAGCACTATGCTTCAGCTGTGCTGGACTGCAAGGGACACATATTAGTGGTGTATATAAAATAAAATTCCACATGTAGTAAACTGCAGCAACAGGGCTTCAGGCAGAACTGTTATGTGAATCCTTAATTTGGCTGTAGTTGTCAAGTCAAAGCTGGAATGGCAGTTGCAGTCTGCGAGCTATCAGATGCAAGGTTCATAAATAGATGCCTTGCTAGCAAGGAGAACTTATATCATGATGAATTTGAGCTTCCTCGTAAGAAAAGTTTTTAATAATTAAGGGAAATAAGTGGGTGGAAGAAAATCTGTCTTGGGAAATTAATTGCTGAAAAATTGTGCATATTACCACTTTAAAAAGTTTGATTGTGTAGTTTGCCTTTTTGTACTGAAGCACTGGTGGGCAGTGAACATCATTAACAGTTCTGGTCCAGCTGTGCCATGTGTGAGCTGTGGCAGAAGGGGCTGGGCTGGAACCTCTCAGCCTTCCTCTTCACCCCAGAGCCAAAAAGCCGAGTGCTGATGAAGCTCATCACTGACAATCAGGAGTACACCTGCATCAGTTAACTACAGACCTCTCCAATTCTGGAGAGGGTAAGTTCTGTGTGTGGGGAAAGGTGGGTCTCAAATTCTCATGTATTATAGGATAAAATATCCTGCATAATCACAAGAAGGTGCTGAGTTGTGTGGGTTTTCTTGTTTGTTTTAGGAGCCGTTTTTCCCAGTAATGAATGAACATTATGATTCCCATCTAAACATAAGCCTGGTCACAGTTCAAGGCACCTTTAACCTGCCACATCTCTCATTTTGTTTCTGTCTCCTGTTTGGTAATGCCTGTTTCCCCTCTCTGTGCCAATAAAGTGCTGAATGCTCCATGGGCAACAGTGTTAAGCTTGAATCCAAGTCATGCAGTAAGGTGCTGGCAGCGTTTTCAGGAAAAAGAAGTAGGAGGCAGTCCTGTTGTAAAGTCCAGGAAGGAACTGGGCAAATGCTAATGGCAGCAATCTCATCAAAACCTGTCTTTGAGCTGCTGGGACCAACACATGTGATCTGTCCTACTTTGACCAAGAGTTAAATTGTTGAGTGACTGCTACTAGATGGGTTGTTTGCTGGTGCTTGAAAACAAAGCCAAACAAACCCGTGCAGGATAACTCTTAAGTCAGCATCGGTAGAGAACTGAATCTGTAAAACTGAACTTGGTCACAGCAGCATCTCCTGAGATACCAGCTTGCTTATGATAGAAGGACATCCCCTTTAGTTTATTGAGATTAAGAAGCATGTCTACCACAGGCTGATCTAAGGGCCATGCTTTACAAAATGAAACACTAATTTAATTTGGATTGATGCAACCTATAGATGGCAGTCAGCCCTGTGGAGGTCTAAGAAGGTGCTGCCATGCTGTCTGGAATAGGGGGAGGGTGATGAGGAACAGGAGAGGTCTGGTAGAGCTTCAAGCTGTTTCGGCATCCAAGCGGGCATTGGGAAGAACTAAAAGTGTTTAGACAGTCAGTGATTTTGCTAGAGCACCCACATAGTCAGCAAAGAATCTTAAAACTGGGATGCGGTCCAGTTGAAGTTGTGCTGCACAAACAGCCTTCTTCTGCCCTTTTAAATTAAGCAAGTGTAGGTACAATTGAGTAAAAGCAATAGGAGCAGATGCACATGAGTCACGGACAAACTTTAAATTATGCATCTTATGTATGTGTATTTTGATACTGATGCAGAGTATCATCTTTGTCGCTTGCATGCTGTACTTCCTAACTCAGGGAAGAGAAAAAAAGTGGTGCTATCTCTTTGTAAATGCATTCATGTACAGCAGAAGTAAACTAAATTGTCTGCTGGAAGGGGTGAATTAAGTTGGGAAATGGTGCAAAACCAGAGTGGAAATTTCTTTTTAGACTTGGAAAAGAAAGCTTATTTTGGAATATTGTTGCTCTTACTGTTATTTTTTTTCCCCTTTATCACTGTAGATCTGACTAAAGTTAGATTATTGCAGGTTCTGGAAGAGCTGAGACAAAACTTAATAAATTTGACAGTGTTCTGAAGCATTTTCCCCAAATGACCACAGTATACTTCATTTTTCTTATTTACTGAATTAGTTTGAAAGTCGCAAACAACAAATATCACAAGCAAAAAAGACAATTTAAAGTGAAAAGCTTCCTGCCTTGCAGCAGAAACACCTTCTGTTGTAAAATTTAGTTTGCCTAAAACGCAGAGGCTGAGTAGCACAGGAACATCCCAATCAATTAACTTCCTGAATAACATCTTGTGAGAAATCTGCTGCTAGAGCTAGCTGAAGACAAGAAGACAAATGCTTTGGTATTTGTTGTGAGACTGGTAGGAAATAGGGAGATAGACAGCATGCATTCCACAGATGGAGAAGAATCCATTGCACATCTTTAATAATGTCCTTACTTGATGTCTCCTTCTAATGGAGATGTTGGGGGCCCTGGTGTTTCAGAAGCAAAACTTGGTGGGAGATTGTAGATTTTTTTAAAGTGAAGTTTTGATTTAAATAGGGTGAAACTTTGTGGCTAAGTTAAGTTAACAAAACTGTCAATCTTCAGCACCTAATATAAATGTATAAGTGCTCTTTGAGAAGAGTCCCCTCTTTAGGGAAACCAGGATCTTTACTGCTTTCCTTGGTTGCTGCACAAGAAACTCGCCCATCAGTTCTGCAGTGGACTTTATAGAGTTAATTCATTGTAGGTCTTGCAAAATTTAGTGCTTTCCTTGATTTCAGAAACTGAGAACTTGAGATTAAAGGAAATCTTAAATTCTTCTGGAAATTTACATTTATATTCCGAGTACTTAGGGAAGAAAGCTTTGGATTATGAGGCAGCTATGACGTGAATGGTTTTAGAAAAGAAAAACCCACTCTGTTACTTTATACGAAACTCGTCATTACAAACAAACACAACATAGATCGAATGGCATTTGTTCATACTCTACATCTCCCACCTTGTCTGTGTTGCTTAATATATTACTGCAAAGCCCTTGGGGCAAGGGCTACACCTACATAGGAGTAAATAAAATACAGCATCACTATCATGTTGGTAGGTATATTTTTCTTGATAGGAGTTAGGTCCTGTTTGTTCTGGATAATAAGTTATGGCTATATTGGAATTTAGGTTTAAGTAAAGGCTGCTTTAAATTACCATGATTTTTGCAAGGACAATGGAAAAACAATGTTAGAAAATATGAACACAGATGCAAAAAGTTCATACTCTCAGGGGCATTTTTCATACCTTTTCTTAATTTGAGAGTTCAGTAACAATTTAGGTAAAAATGACTTGGTTTAATTTCTTAAGCATCTATAGTAATGTGATTATTCCAAGGATGTGCAACACTGTGTTAAAGAATATATAACTAGGCCCAGGTGAAATACTTACTGTAAGCATCCATGTAGAGATACAAGATTGCAGTCCTGCCTGATTCACCTGCTGCTGTCTCACACTTTGGATATTTTGATCAGCAGCTGAAATCGTGTACCTCTCATGTGAATGTTCTATATCACACTAGCCGTTTCTGTTCGGTTTTATACATTGAGTTGCCATGTGTAACGGACTGTCACAGAAGTTTGAAATGTTACCTGAAATCATTAAGAAGTTGTGCTTGAAACAGTAGAGTATGTGTCCAGTTATACCTTGTTGTAAATTTTTGTCTCAGTATTTTTTGTTAACGATGAGGAACCCAGTATAAATACTGATGTTCCAAAAGCATAAAGAAATCATAGGAGTGAGATAGAAAAATTCTCCAGAAACAAATGTGTCTGTACCTTTTATTTCTTTTATCTTATTATCTTACTTGTGAAAAGAGATGTATGCATTTATGGTTATATCCCATGAAAATAAAGCTTAACTTGTAACTTAAAAGAAAATTAAAATTCTCTTTTACTGTTCATGATTAGATTTGATACAGTAGTTCTTTACAGATTTGATTCAGTCGTTCTTTAGGGAAGCATTGAAGTTCCCAGAAGTTGAATACTAACTTCATGTTTTCTGTGTTTTTTAAGGTTTTTTTCTTTTAAGAATTTTCCTCCTGTATCCCTACAAGGTTTTTCAAGGCTGTTTTGTTGAACAGGTCTAACAACAAATGGCTCTGTGTCATTCTTATTGTCACAAACATCATTCAGGATCTATTTCCAAATTATGTTGCAAGAGTTGCATCCTGCAACTTGGAATAGACAAATTAGGGTCTGCGGAACCTGAACCCCTTCTTGGGGTCACTCTGCCCTGGGCCCATCACGCATTCATGCCTGATCCAAAGATAGGGTTGGTGGGCAGCGGAGCACAGATGTGCAGTGCAGCACGGTGTGTGCCACGACAGAGCTGGGATGGCTGTGAGTTCCCTGAAAGAAGGAACTTTAGTTTACTCCAGCTTCAGCACTGGCTTCATGCAATGGTGAGTCTTTCCACTACAGGTGCCTTGCTGTGTAGCATGGCACTGCCAGGACCCGTGTGTCCACCCATGTCCCTGTTCGCTCCATGTGCTCGGGACAAGTGGCTGCCACTTCCATCAAGAAAAGCTCCATGGGACATGGATGTCAGTGCTAGCAAATGAGTGTGGGACCTGTTGTTCCCAACAGGAAGGAGGCTGGAGTGACCTCATGGAAATCAGGTGCTTTTTTTTAGATAGGATACTAGATAAGACATTGAAGTGGGTGAATGAATAGGGAGGAGGATGGAGCTAGTAGTAGAAAACATACCTGGGAGTTCATGTAACATGTGGGCAAACATTGAGATGGCGAGGTGGGAAAGTGAGGACTTCCCTAAAAGAAAAGTAGCAATACAGTTTTCTGTTACTCTTGCACTGATCTGACCCTGTAGGCGGGGGTTCTTATGCTGGAATAAGAACATGCCACTGTGATTAAAAGATACCTCATCTGTGGTGTCTATTTTTTTCTCATGTACAAGATTCATGAGTTGTAGTGTGATTGTTGTAAAGACTGAGATTCAAGAATTAAGATGATGTGTAAGGTTGATACTGAGAGGGTGGGAAAGCTGTGATCAGAGAATAGTGGGAGAGTAAGAGGTATGTGCCCTGATTTAGGAGTGAAGATTAAATGCTTTTTCTGAATTGCTCATTTTGCGTGATATTTTTGAGTCTGCGATGTGTGATTTTCCATCTCTTCGTTAGTTCATTTAATCTTCTGAAATTTCAGATTGGTTTTGTAGTAGCGCTTCAGGGAGAAAGTGGGGTTTTGGGGAGAGAAAGAAAATGAAATAAAATTACTGAGGAACTGGTAGCATTGATGGTTCTGTGCCTCAAGTCCACATGTGAGATCCCTTGTAAATGGCTGCACTAAATGGCATGCTGTAGCTGTAATAGCTAATCCTTCAGCTCCCTGCAATGTCTCTTGACAGCACTTAAAATGCTGTTCTGTAGGTTACTGTGGTTGCTATGCTGATTTAAACAGATTTAATGAACAGCTTTAAAGTCACTATCGAAAGCCTGTATTTAGGGAGGAGGCTTGCCGTGTAGCAGTGTGGCTGTTAACACTGCAAATTAGAATTGAAATGTGTTCAAATTTGGAATACTTATTGAATAGTGAAAAGAGGGGAAAAAAAACCACTGAAGTCCTTTAAATGAAAAGACTGTACTTATTCAGTATTCTGCAAACCATCTTTATAAATGTACTTGCAAATGTTTATCGTACTCTTGTGGAAAGCAGTGTGCAGTTTGAAATCAGAAATAACTTTTTCAAGCTCTCCTCTGTATTTCTTTTATGAAGACTTTCTACGGTTTGTCTAGAAAATTACCCCTTTCCCATAAGTGCTGTGATAAGACTGCGATTTACTTAGGAAAGACTCAGATGTTGTTAGATGTGAAAAGTTTTCAGTGCTAGCATTAAATTTGGAAGAAAAATCTTGTAATGAAAGTGTCATTTTGTTGAATCTGACACTTGTGAGCATGAGGCATTTCCCTAAGGATTTGATAGTTTTAGAAGGCTGTGCTTTCATTGTTTGTTTTGAAGTAACTTCTCATAGCAGCTCATAATTTTGTATTCTAATGTATTTAGTTAAATATTGAAACTTGAATGGACATTCTAAGTTTCCCTTCAGCAGAAGAATCAAAAATATATTTTGTGGAATGAAAGACTTTAAAGGGAAAACTTCCCTTCAGATGCAAATATTACTTCCATAAAGATCTAGCAAAGGAGCCCTCTCATTGTAGTCAGCAATTAATCAGCAATGACTTTATTGATGAACATAAAACATTTTGTACGTTTTTTTCAATAATATTATCCTACAAAGAACATGCGGTTCAAATAACTTTCGAAATGGGGGTGGGGGCAAGCACCCGAGTAATCCCATCTGTTCCCTCTTACTCTGTAAATCAGTTGTTCCAGCTCTGAAAGGTCAGCGGTACTCGACTACCAGGATGTGAGCTGATCTGTTAAGTAGGGAGTTGGTGCTTTGGCAAAGAGCCCAGTACAAACTGAGAAATGCAAAATGTTTTAGCCTTTGAGTTTTACTTAGCAGTTTGATTTTTATCCTCCTCTGACTTTTGTATTTGTTGATTAAACCACTGGAAAGCTTGCGTTTTCCAAAATGGGGTGACTATTACTAAATGTGAAACTTGGATTCCAGTTGCATTTTGTACTGTAAGGTAATTGTATGTTTCTTCATCTTTGTTATTTTCTTCTTTTTTTATATATATTAAATTATGCTTTCTCCAGTATCATGAAAGTTGTTCTTGTTTTTCTCCAGGAGACAGATGAACAGAAACGGCACAAAATTGCCAGTGAACTTCTACAAACAGAAAAAGCCTATGTTAGCCGACTCGACCTCCTAGATGGGGTACATTTTTCTTGCATTTACTTTTATTTTCTTGCCTTGAATTCACTGGAATAGCTATGCATAAGTGTGTATCTAAATTACATTAAAAGGTGGTATGCTTTTCACATTTTGCAGACTTTTTCAGTCAGGCATTCGCAGTTGCCACGTAACTTTGTGTATGTTTCTATTTTAAGAACACTAGATTTTTAAAAGGATCAGACTTTTGTGGATATTAATGCAATAGGTTCTGTGTGTGCAAATGTTACCATAAGCAGTAGCAGCGCAAACCTCATGCTAGTAGCCCTTCTAACAAAGGAGACGGATAATGTTAACACTTACTCGTTTCTTGGCTTCTGGTGACGTGGACAAGGAGGGTATCATTTTATAATACTGAAATCACCTGCCCACTGGAAAATTACTAAATCTTTCAAATTTGAGCCACCTAAACAGAATTTTTCTTTAGTGAAAACAAACCCAGGAAGATGCCCATTCGAAACTGTATATGCCCTATTTTTCCCACTATATGTTTAGACTAAATCCTATTGAAGTGAACAGAAATTACCCTTATGTAAGGAAAGGTTTGAATTCTTGTGCGCTGTAGACTTAAATTGATATTTCTTAAATGTGAAAGACTGTAGCTCTTGAGCATTTTCCTTTATGAGCCTTGTTTACTTTCTCATGTAACACCTACATCTGTTTTACCTGGATACCTGTAGTTATGCGTGGCCTTACTCTGTGGTATTTTCCTCAGACATCACTGTTTAAATTTCTTGGGTCTAATGCATAAGTCTTACACACAGAGTTGAGGAAAAAGTAAAAAGCCTCAACTGATACAATAATTGTTCAGACTGATTGGGGATCTAATTAATTGTCTTCACAGAAGTGGGTTTAGCTAGCAGACCCACACTGGGATGGATATATCATGTGTTTTAAAAGACAAAGTATTTGGGGAGAAAACAAAACCAAAAAAACCAAACCCCTTTGATTTAGAGAAGTTTAAAAAATATGGAAAATGTTTACTTCATTCATAGTTTTTTCTGATGGGTAATGTAGAATTATTTTCCTTGATTTGATCGTAAGTGTATTACTACTATGCATGTTTTCCAAATATTAACTGGACAGAGTTCTGAAAAACGAGTTTCAAGCACAGCTGCTCAACTGCTAATGAGAAAAAGGCAGGAGACTGGGAAGGGACTGTTACGTTTCCCAACTTGGTTAAAAAATTATGTAACCTTTAATAGCCTTCAAAGTAACTTGTCAAAATTAACTAACTGTCCTCTCAGGGATGCAGCAAAGTGAGAGTGTTTCAAAGTATATGTGGAAGTGTCTGGCTTTTTCCTTTTAAGACATTTGTGCTGTCTCAGTTGAGATTATCACAGGCCCTGTCTTCAGACTCTTTTCTTGTTTCCCAAACTTCTGAAGCCCTTTCTAGGGAGAAGCAGCCTGTTCAAGCGTGGGAGAGGGAGACAGAGGGGCCATAGCTCCCCATAAGCACTGTTTTAGGTGATGTGCACATTAACAGCTGCACGTCTCTAGACATTTTGTAGCTGCATCTCCTCAGGTAGAGTGCACTGATGGGGAAAGAATATATTTTTTAAAGACACTATTGTAGAGTCCAGTCAGAAATGGGCCCTTTTTGTGCTTTAAATAGTATGTGGAGACCACTTGTAGTCTGCCAACTACTTTGATTTCAAAAGGATAAGAGGATACAGCATACAAGGAGAGTGGTTGGGCTAATGGTGATCAGACATCATGCTAATTGAAAAGAAAGCAAGCATGGAAAAATACGACTGGAAGACTGAGAAAGCTGAGATGATCTAGCTGTTAAAACAGACAGGATGCCTGGAGACGATCCAAAATGGCACTACTTCAGTTTGGCTTTCCTTATGTCTGCTCTGCCTGCAGTGTTTTCCTGGCTCACAAAACAAAAAGGGGAGTGTAAGGGGAGGAGAAGCTTTTAATGTCTGGTGAGGAAAAGACGATAAATGAGTTTGTCATTACCTGTCTATATTATTGAAATATTAATCTTGCCTCAGTTGGAGTAGGAAGGGTGGATAGGTGGTTTTCCTTTGATTAAAGATAATAGGCTGATAGGTTTGGGGCTCTTTTTCTGTGTTGCAGGTATTCTACTCTAGACTCCTTGAGGAAGCCAACAGAGGTTCCTTTCCAGCTGAAGTGATTAACAAAATCTTTTCTAATATTTCATCGATAAATGCCTTCCACAGTAAATTCTTACTCCCAGAACTTGAGAAAAGAATGCAAGAATGGTAAGAGGCGATTCACTGGTTGATATATTACTAAAACTGTGTCTGTAGGAACTTTGTCACAAGGTTGAGGTAGGGAAGGTACCTTCATAATTAGATGCTCCAGGCTCAGCAAGTACCGTGGGTAGGAGAACATCTGCTCTTCCACTCTTCATCAGGATCTGACTCAGTAGAGCACTCGCGTCATTTGCTCAAAATAAAGGACATGTATCTTGCTGAAGCCAGTGAGATTACTCATGATTAAATGTCTTGCTGAATTGGAGGTTCAGACTGAAATTGTGCGACCTGATGAATTTATTGCACAGAATACAAAACTGAGATAAATAACATGTATGTGTTTTGTGCTACCCTTGTATCACAGTAACCTTTGGCATTATTGCTTTCTGTAATAAGGTGGGATATGTTTTTGGTTTTCTGCTTGAAATCCACATCCAGGTCAGGAATGTTTTGAGGACGTTTTTTCCTCATCTTTTCTTGGTAAGACCTCTATTTGGAGCAAGCCAGAAGGACAGCTGAGGTGTAAATATACTCTGTAATGATCATGTACTATTGTAGTATCTTTCTCCTGACTTGGTGTATACTGTTCTGGAGCTATTAAAATATAGCCATGCATTTTTGGTCTTTTATGTAATTGTGGGGAGAAAAAAAAAAAAACAACCCAGGTCTCAGACCCTTGCTGTTTCCCTAACTTATCTGGGAGAAGGGGACGCATCATTAAAAAAGAAAAAAGCACCCAATAAAAATTTATGAATATTGTTTTATCCAGTTGTTTCACCTCAGCACCTCTTTGGTTGCTGTATTGCATGTTATCTAGGGTTTATTGTGAGGACTTCTAGTGTTTGTCCAGATAGAATTTCCAGTTACACTTGCATATAACACCTTAATTGTCAAAAAATCACACTAAAAAATAAGAAAGTATTTTTCTGATGTATATGAAAAAATCTCAAACCACGCAGTGGTGCTTTAGATAACAAGCTATATATCTCCTGACGCAAAGAGATGATTCCCCTTTAAAATGATGATTCTTTAAAATAGAATAGTTAACCATGCCCAAACACGTTAGCCCTCTATAATCTATAATGCAAGAAAGTAAGTAAAACCTAAGCATCATGGAATGTAGCAAAGTTTACACCTTAACTTACGTTACTTGCAAAATGACCCTGTAAGGTAAATCCACCCTTTTATTCTGATCAATTGAAAAAATCCGATAGGAAATACGAATGCCTGGATTACAATAGAGTGCATATTCATGAGAAGTGGAGTTTAAGTTAGTCCAATGATGTTTAAAAAGCAGCTTACCCTACATCGGTGCTGTATACATTTGAAATTAAATTTGTGAGGCACTCTTAAAATTTTGCTCTAGATACTTTACAGGACACAGAAGATGGGTTGCACTACCATATGTATTTGCAAAGTGCTAAACTGCACACTAATAATGTATATAATAGCTTAAAAGGCTGAAAAGTGCTTTTGCAGATGAGCTTTGAGTGTTAGTGCAAAACTAGTAAATTGCACCGTAAGGTTATTATCTTTCCCACATTGCTTGGAAACAACCTCTGTGCTGTAACTGAGACAGCCTGTTCAAGTGTCCCTAAAGCATTATGCTTTTGGGAGGAGTCAGAAAAAAAAGGGTAGAGCTGAAGATAACAATTTGTGATCACTGCTGAAAGAACAATCTCTCCCCATCACCAGTCTCTGAAACAACAGCTTCTGCTAGATAGAGAGTTAATTTTCCTCAGCAGTTCCCTTAACTGGACATAGAAAATATTTAAGTATGTTCTCTTGGTAAGTTTATGCACCACTTCTGTTGTTCTTTAGCTTCCAGTAAAAATATCTGGATAAAAATTTCTGTCACTTTCCCTGAGTTGTAGTTTGTTTTGAAAACTTAGTTTTTAAATTATGTAGTTTTTAAAGGTAGAAAACAGATTCTTGTTTCTTAGAAGAAAAAGCAGTGTAAATCTTAGCTTATTGAGTGGAAATGAAATTGTCTGGTAGTTGCATTTTGAATGAGCTGAGTAACAGCTGGAGCTGAATATCTCTGTTAAAACATATGGCTTGAAAACACTGGAAACAGCCTTGTTGCAATATATTTCCCATGAAAAGAGCATAACAGAGCATAACAGTGATCCCACATCAAATAGATACTCATCTAACTCGGTCTTTTGTACATGAGGATGATAGCAGATCACTGGGGAAGAATATAAGAACACTGCGATAGCCTGCGGGGAGGCGGAGGGTGATGGTGGTGGAGACATTACGTTGCTCTTTCAACACAAAGTTTTGGAATCTGTGGCAATTGCAGAGCTGACCTACTCATATGATTTGATATGCTTTGAAACTGCAACTTTCAGTTTTGTTGGATGCCTGTTAGCTTGTATATTGGAAGAGGAAGCAGTTGTTCTGCAGTCACCTTTGCTGCACTGTGATTTTACAGATCTCTGCTTAGTTTTCTTGCAGCCACGACAGTTTTAAATGAGATGTTACAAATCATGGTTAGTAAGTCAGCCGTTTCATGTTTGAGTTTTTAGAATGGAAATGTGAATAACATCGTGGTCTGATAACACAGAAATACGAAGTGTTTCTGTACCTGCGTTACAATGTGAAGTCCTGTTTCTTGACCCATATAATGATGCCTCTTTGTTTTCTGTTAATAGTGCAGTGCTCTTTTGGGCCCGTGGTAATGGTTCTTTTTGTGATATCTCTATCGAAGAGAAAAGGAACTGTCTTGCATCTGATGGCATTTAGCAGAACTTCATATTTTGGCTCATGGTGTGGAGTGTTCAAATATGAGATGAAGTAGTTGTCTGTACTTGTAAGTCCATGAAGGGGTGGTGCTGCTCTCAGAAGGTTCTGCTTTCTGTGACTTCCCCTGTCCTTCCTGTTCTTTCAGGGCTCTTTGTGTGACCTGGACCTTGTCTTTCTTACCTGAGATGATGATGAATTTGTGTTTTTATAGCCTCAGTCTTTGAACATATAAGGCCTTTGCATAAAAAGTTGTTGTGAAATTTTTGAATCTTCAGACAGTGAAATTGCAGTGCTCTGTGTAAATAAGCAGCCATTGGTATCCAAGGAGCAGGCATAGCAAAGTGTTCCTACTTCTTGGTTTATGAAAGTTGTAACATTTTCTTTTAATGTCTGTCTAGTAATAGCTATGAAAGTTAAGCAGAAGTATTCTTTTTTTTATGCCAGTTTCTGTAGATGCAATGGATTGCTACAGTCTTTTCAGCTTTAAGGTTTTTTTTTTAATTGCAAAATTTTATAATTACTTATGTGTTAAATTTATGAGAAAACGTTAATGTCTGTGGGTTGTTGTGTGTTTTTTTTGGTTTTTTTTTTCTGGTGACCTTTAAAAATGTATTCAAATTTTCTTCAGTTCTGTTGGAATTGGCATGATTTGTGTTTTATTTTCATTGCAATAAAATGACAACCCAGGGAAGTAACATTCAGTGAATCAAAGGAGCGGGGTTTTTGTTTTAAATTGCTAGCTTGCCTTTGAAAGCATATGTGTCTGCTTGTGTGTAGAGTGGTTGAACAAACACATGAAGCTAATTAAGGGTGGAAAGCCTCAGTGATTTCAGAGACCAACTTCCCACTCCATCTTGTCCCCTTCTCTAGTTACCAGGCCCAGCAGTAGCACAGACCTCTGCCAGGTCATACATAGGGACCTTCTGCCCCCCTAGAAGCAGCTGGAGCTGGACCAGCCTTTGCCACTTCTGGCAATATTCACTATTCAAATAGCTTTTCCCTTCTGCACAGCTTTTCTCTTGGAGAAGTGATATGTGGGAGTAGACTGCTGAAGTAGCTGCAGTAGATTGCTTTGCTTTAGATCACCACCACAACATTGGTTTCAGACTTTCAGAAGTCCAGCGGTACTGAGTTTCTGAATCTGTCCTTGAAAATTAAATGTGAAATGTATTTGCTATTGTATTTCTTGGAGATGCATATGTGCTGTTCTGCTTTCTTTGTGTGCATCGAGAGTGCAGCTTCTCTCTGCCTCTCCATCAGTTTCTTTACTATTATGTTTTATTGGAAGATGTTGTCAGTAATTGGGAAGATGTGGGAAAGTTCTTGAAAAAGACTGGAGTCCAAGGGATTGTCTCTACTTCATAGGTCTTCTTAGATAAATAATGATTTTTAAAAGTTGTAAATGCATGTATTTATATAAGGCATGGAAGGGAAGTTGTGCAGTATGGATTTAGGCCTCAGACAAAGCCATAGGCTAGATATTTAGAGGGTAAAGTGTGCTCAAAAGAAGATAATGTAGTTTTAAGAACTGCAAATAAAATAAATTGGGTCATGTTTTGTAAACAAAGCCTTTCAAGTTTTACATTATAGTTGGCTTTTTTTTCTTTAGTGCTCTATGCGACCTGTCATGCTTGTACATGAACAAAGAGGATATGAACAATCTTTCTATGTTAACTCAGGTCAGTTTTAATGGTTATGTTGGAACTCTGTATGAGGCTATCCCAAACAGAAGGATTCTCTGTTAAACGCTTGAAACTGTTTTATCACTGTGTGTGACTTTTTTTCTTTCCTGTTTGCTCTGAGATTCTGCCCTCTTACTTTGCAGGACCACCACCCCCAGAATTGGAGACATTCTGCAAAAGTTAGCTCCTTTCCTCAAGATGTATGGAGAGTATGTGAAAAATTTTGATAACGCAATGGAATTGGTGAAAACATGGACCGAACGGTCACCTCAATTCAAATTCATTATTCAAGACATTCAGGTAATGGGGAGAACAATGTAGATCTCCAAGTAATGCAAGCATATAAAACGTATAAAGGTCTGTGGGTGAAAAAAAGTATTAAAGAAAAAATTGAATACCAAATCCCTTAGAATTAAGGGTTGTTGGTTTTGTAGGCTTCACATGGCATTCTGTGTCTTCTCCTCCCTTCACACGTGCACAAATACCCACACAAATCCAGCCTTTCCAATGCAACATAGAAACCAAAGTAGAAAGGTTGAAACACGAGAAGACTAAAAAAGTGCTACGTTTTGGCTTAGATACCAAAAGTAAATACTGTTGTAGGCCAGAGTGACATATCAGTGCAGCTGTAGATCCTTGTACTCAATCCCTAAGTACTCTATTGGCTCACACCAGTGCTGTTATGCAGAGCGCTATGCTTTGGAAGTAAGTATATAATCCTAAATGCTGAGACACAAAAGCTAAAGCAAGCTTGACAGTTAAGCTGTACAACCGTTCTTTCTGAAGGTGCGTTTTATACCCTCTAGTGCTCCCTGTGGGTTTCTCTGTGAATTGGCAGGTATGCGTCTTCCTGCTGCAGACTGAGCAGCTAGAAATAGGATAAGGTATTTCTGCTTAAATTTTACTGCTCTACAGGGTCTTGGGATTCTAAGCCAGGGAAGATAAGTATGTGTATTTTATTGTAGTGTTTTAATTGCATCTAAGATTATGGAAAAGAATACGCATCTTAAAATACTTCTGAGGGGGAATGAAACCCAAAGAAAGCATTCCCTTCTCAGACAGCTAAATGGACTAGAAAGGTATATTTTAAGAATTGTTTTCTGATACATGGTCATGAACTGTTCTTATTAATTCTTTGTAATTCTTGATTCTGAGTTATTACAAAACTAAGTTAAAATACACTGCAGTTTGGGAGGTTTTTTTGGTAGGATTTTTATTTGTGAATTCTACTGGGTACTTGGAAAATTCTTTTTACAATTAGTTTTAGGAAAAAATTTTTAATTATTTGGTCTAGAAATGCAGCTCTATTTTCTTTCAGAAGGTCTATCATGCATGTTTCAAAATACATTATTTATGTTTTATCAATCATCACTTTTATTTTAGTGTATCCTAATAACATTTTTGCTTACTACATTGAAATATGTTTACAATTTTTTAGAAGGAAAAAGTGTGTGGAAATTTGACATTGCAACATCACATGCTAGAACCAGTCCAACGCATTCCACGCTACGAGATGCTTCTAAAGGACTACCTAAGGAAATTGCCTCAGGATTCTCTAGACTGGAAAGATGCTGAAAGTAAATATCTTCTAGCCATTGAAAGAGCTGTAATAAGATATTAGTAAGAGGATACTGTAAATTAAATATATTTTCAGGAAAAATAAAGTGAAGAAGCAAAGTTCCTCTGAAAAGAATGGTAGTATTTCTTCAGTGGAGTTGTGAGATAATTTGAAAAAATCTTTTTGAGTAGTGGATGAAGTTAATATAAAAATTGTAAAGCCTTTAGTATTCTCTTCCTGGAGCACGTAAGTTTTGCTATAGTTTTAGAGCAGCGCACAGGTTTTGTTCTGTTTACTTTGCGGATGATCAGGGGTTGCAGTGGTTTTTCTTTGGGGCTTTTTTTTTTTTCTGTGTTTTTGTCAGCATGTTGGTTTGCTTTATGCACACTTGGAATGTATGTCTTTTATTTGTAAAAAAGTGGAGTTAGCCTCATTATTGTATTTT